>NC_058411.1:74480705-74642689 GCF_002201575.2 Neomonachus schauinslandi
GAAAGAAAGAAAATGCTCCCCAAGTGTTGATGAGGATGTGGAGAAAAGGGAACCCTTGTGCACTGTTGGTGGGAATGTAAATTGGTTCAACCATTATGGAAAACAGTGTGGAAGTTCCTGAGAGATTAAAAATAAAATTATCATGGGGCACCTGAGTCGTGCAGTTGGTTGAGCATCCAATTCTTGGTTTGGGCTCAGGTCCTGATCTCAGGGTCGCGGAATCAAGCCCCATGTCAGGCTCCATGCTCAGAGCAGAGTCAAGACTCTTTTTCCCTCTCCCTCTGCCCCTCCCCAACCTACTCTAATGTGCTCTCTCTCCCTCTCTCTCTCTCAAATAAATAAATAAATCTTTCTTAAAAATAGAATTATCATATGGTCCAGGTCGAAAATGGCGGCGGCGGCGGCGGCAGCTGTGTCCCGGCTGTCTGGGCTGCTAGGTCGGTCCGGGGCACAGCTGGCGCGGTCCATGTCGAGTGGCGCCCACGGCGAGGAGGGCTCAGCTCGCATGTGGAAGGCTCTCACCTACTTCGTAGCGCTCCCTGGCGTGGGTGTGAGCACGCTGAATGTCTTCCTGAAGTCGCGTCATGGAGAGCACGAGAGACCCGAGTTCATCGCCTACCCCCATCTCTGCATCAGGTCCAAGCCCTTTCCCTGGGGAGATGGTAATCATACTCTATTCCATAACTCTCACATGAATCCACTTCCAACCGGTTATGAAGATGAATAAAGAGAACCTGGACCACCACCCAGTGGGGACCACAGCCCTGGTTTGGACCATGACTCTGCACACGGACCAGAAAAGTCTATGGGACTTTAAGCTCACCTTCCTCACTTGTATCAAATGATGACCAGTATACTGATCTTCCATCCCTTTGCTCATGGCAGGAGATGGCTTAAATAAATAACAGATTGGTCAAAAAAAAAAAAAAATAAAATTATCATATGATCCAGCAATTCCACTTCTAGGTATTTATCTGAAGGAAAAGAAATCACTATCTCAAAAAGATAACCACACCTCATGTTCACTGAAGCATTATTTACAATATCCAAAACATGGAAACAACCTGTGTCCACAGATGGATGAATGGATAAAGAAAATGTGACATATATAGATACACACACACATACACACAATGGAATATTATTCAGCTATTTTAAAAAAGGAAATCTTGCCACTTGTGACAACATGGATGGACCTCAAGGGCATTATGCTAAGTGAAATAAGTCAGAAAGAGAAAAACAAATACTGTATGATCTTATTTATATGTGGAATCTAAAAAAAAAAATGTAGGTTTCATTGATACAGAGAACATATTATTGGTTGTTAGAGGCAAGGGAGGATGGGAAAATGGGTGTGGGTGGTCAAAAGATACAAACTTCTAGTTATAAGCTAAATATATCCTGGGGATGTAATGTACAGCATGATGCCTATAGTTTACCTCAGCATATATTTGAATGTTGCTAAAAGAGTAGATCTTAAAAGTAGACTTAAGGGGTGCTTGGGTGGCTCAGTCGATTAAGCATCCAACTCTTGACCTCAGCGCAGGTCTTCATCTCAGGGTCATGAGTTCAAGTCTTATGTTGGGCTCCATGCTGGGTGTGGAGCCTACTTATAAATAAATAGATAAATAGATAAATAAATGCATAAATGTAGACTTTAAAATATAGTTTACTATACAATATTGTATATTCAAATCTTTCTAACAGAGCAGATCTTAAAAGAGATCTTAAAAAAAAAAGTAGATGGGGGCACCTGGGTGGCTCAGTCGGTTAATCCAAGGACTCTTGATTTCTGCTCAGGTCATGATCTCAGGGTTGTAGGATCAGGCCCCACCTGGGGCTCTGCGCTCAGCGTGGAGTCTGCTTAAGATTGATTCTCTCTCCTCTGCCCCTTCTCCTGCTCACGCTCTCTCTGTTTCTCTCTAAATAAATAAAATCTTTTTTAAAAAATTAGATCTGGGGACTCCTGGGTGGCTCAGTCAGTTGAGCGTCCCACTCTTGGTTTTAGCTAGGGTCATGATCTCAGGGTCGTGAGATCGAGCCCTGCATTGGGAACCTGCTTAAGGATTCTCTCCCTCTACCCTCCCCTCCATTGGCACACATGCTTGCTCTCTCTTTAATAAATCTTAAAAAAAAAAAAAAAAGTAGATCTCATCACAAGAAAAAAAACTTGTAACTGTGCGTTGATGAATGTCAATTAAGTTTATCATGGTGATCTTTTCACAATATATACAAATGTCAAATCATTATGTTGTGCTCCTGAAACTAATATGTTATATGTCAATTATACCTCAATTGTTTAAAAATACAATTAAAAATAACTATGTTGTACATCTAAAACTAATCCATTGTTACACATCAATTTCTCAATTAAAAGTTAAAATTTCAGAAAAATGACTCACTGGAGCAGTATTTCCTGAGTTCCTGCAAAAAAAGAAAAAAATTGCTGCCAAGAGAAACTAGTAAGGGAGTTGGGGAAGCTGGACAGGGAAGGGAGAAAGCCAAGAATGGGCGCAATCGCATGCAAAGTCCAGCCGGATCCTGGAGGGGACTTCTGGAATGTAGATAATTGCTCAGAGTTTAGAGTTTATCCCAACTGGAGTTAAAGGAGTTGAGCTCTCATGCTTCTGCAGTGGCTAAGGACTGGGAGTGTTGGCGAGGAGGAATGTAAACTCCTGGTCACTTCCTTTGGCCTTTGCCTGAGCAAAGCAGCTCTGATACTGAATTCATTTCCTTTGGCTGTATACCCAGAAATTACACTAAGTGAAATAAGCCAGATACAGAAAGGCAAATGCTGTATAATCTCACTTTGATGTGGAATCTAAAAAAGTTGAATTCATAGAACCAGAGAATAGAACGGTGGTTGCTAGGGTTTGGGGGCTGGGAAAGATGGGAGGAGGTTGGTCAAAGGGTACAAACCTTCATTTATAAGATGAATAAGTTCTGGGGATAAAATGTACAGCATGGTGACTATAGTTAGTAGTACTACTAACTACGTTGTATACTTGAAGTTTGCTTAGAAAGTAGATCTTAAGTGTTCTTACCACAAAAAAAAAAAAAAGAAAGAAAAAAAGAAAAGAAAAGCTAGGGGCACCTGGCTGGCTCAGTTGGTAGAGCATGTGACTCTTGATCTTGGGATTGTGAGTCGAAGCTCCATATTGGGCGTAGACATTACTCAAAAATGAAATCTTTTTTTTTTTTAGGCTAACTTTGTGAGATAATGGATGCATTAATTAATTTGATTATGGTAATCAGGTAGTCATTTCACAATGTATACATATATCAAATCATTTCTTTATACATCCTAAATATAGAGGGTTTTTATTTGTCAGTTATACCTCAAGAAGACTGGAGGAAGGGGGGAGAAGTTGTAATAGCCCAAGGACAGTCCTCCTAAGAGAGTTGCAGGTGCTGGCTATTAAAAAGCATTAAGAAATGTTTTACTAAGGGGTCCAAGAGGATCTAGGTGGAGCACAGACAGGGTCCACTACAGTGTGTTCAGGAACTAAATGGCTAGGAAGGGCAGAGGGAATGGTTAGAAATAGGATTGTGATAGGTCTCCCGTATTCTAGAACACTGTTCTATTTTTTTTTTATCAAACAAAAATGTATTGAGTACCGAAAATGTGCCAAATGCCATGCCAGCCCTGAGGATACAGTGATGGACAATGGAGACACAGTTATTTTGTCCTCTTGGCACTTATAGGCTGACCATGAATAGAAACATTAAGTTAGTTTTGAGCACTACAGGACACAAAAAAGGAGAACATAAGCCAGTTTGGGAGTCGGAGAAGGCCTCTCAGGAAGTAGGATGTGAGCTGAAGCTGAAGGGTGAACAAGATATAGTCAGGCATAGGCTGGGCTGAGGGGGAGGTGAGGAAGGGAGTGTTTAAGGAGATGGAACCAGATGTTCAAAACCAGGAGGCATGAAGAGTGTAGTGAGTTTAAGGAATTGAAAGAAATCTGGTATAACTGAGGCAGAAAGAGTGAGTGGCTAGAGATGAACTTGGGGATGATAGGAGTGAGCAGACTGAGGAGTAGTTAGGAGCCAAGTTCAGGATGATATACTGTAATCCAAGGACAGTGACAGGATTTAAATGGGGCTAATTGGATGTGGAAGTGGTGATAGGTCATGTTGGATTTACAAAACCTATGTCAAAGGAAAACTAAGATTCTGAGAGGAAGACCAAGTTTTGGGAAAGTGTTTTGCCACTTCATTCTGTTTTTAAATATTAGTATTTTTAATAGTGTGAGATGTTCATTATGGTATTTCAAAGACATCTGAAATCTGAGTGTTATGTGAAGTAAGATTTCATTTTTGTTTCATATATGTATTATATGTATGTTTATATATGAGACAATATGTACAAAACTGTAATAATGGGTCCCTCTAGAAAGTAGGACTACAGATTTTTTATTCCTGTTTTGCATGTTTCTATATTGTTTGAATTTTTGTGAGCATATGTTTTTACATAATTTTTATATGTAATATAAATATATTATACATATTATATATAAATATATTCTATTTATATTTTACATAATTATTAAAATGTGCCTATAATAATAAAAATTAAATAATAAAATAATAAAAAAGAAGAATAAAGGAAGATTGTGTGTGCTGTAGTTACTCTTTTTAAATCTTTTTATTTGAATATAGTTGACACGGTGTTACATTAATTTCAGGTGTACAACATAGTGATGTGGCAAGTTTATACATTATGCTATGGTCACCACAAGTGTAGCTAACACCTGTCACTGCACAACTACTACAACATCATTGACTATAGTCCTTATGCTGTGCTTTTTATTCCCATGACTATTCATTCCATAACTAGACACCTGTATCTCCCAATCTCCTTTACCTATTTTACCCCCCATACCCCTCCCTTCTAGCATCCATGAATGCGTTCCTTGTATTTAAGAGTCTGGGGGTTTTTGTTCATTTTTTTGTTTCTTTATTAATTTCTTTTTTTATTTTTAGATTCCACATATAAGTGAAATCATATGGTATTTGTCTTTCTCAGTCTGATTTATTTTACTTAGCATCATGCTCTTTAGGTCCATCCATGTTGTCACAAATGGCATGATCTCATCCCTTTTTACAGCTGCATAATATTCCAGTGTGGGCTCTGTGTGTGTGTGTGTGTGTGTGTGTACACGTGTATATATACAATATCTTCTTTATTCATTCATCTATCAGGGGACACTTACGTTGTTTCCATATCTTGGCTACTGTAAATAATGCTGCAATAAACATTTAGGGGCACATATAAGTTTTCCAATTAGCGTTTTCTTTGGGTAAATACCCAATAGTGGAATTACTGGATTGTATGGTATTCCTATTTTTAGTTTTTTGAGGAAACTCCATAATGTCTTCTACAGTGGCTGCACCAATATACATTCCCACCAACAGTGCACAAGGGTTCCTTTTTCTCCACATCCTCGCCAACGCTTGTTATTGCTTGTCTTTTTTTTTAATATTTATTTTTTTATTATGTTATGTTAATCACCATACATTATATCATTAGTTTTTGATGTAGTGTTCCATGATTCATTGTTTGCATATAACACCCAGTGCTCCATTCAGTACGTGCCTCTTTAATACCCATCATCAGGCTAACACATCCCCCCACACCCCTCCCCTCTGGAACCCTCAGTTTGTTTCTCAGAGTCCATAGTCTCTCATGGTTTGTCTCCCCCTCCGATTTCCCACCCTTCATTTTGATACTAGGCATTCTGACAAGTATAAGGTGATATATCTCACTGTGGTTGTAATTTGCATTTCCCTGATGTTATGATGTCGAACACCCCTTCATGTGTCTTTTTGGAAATATGTCTATTCAGGCCCTCTACCCATTGTTTGGGTTTTGGTTTTTTTTTTTTTTATGTTGAGGAAGGCTCTTTTTACAGATGAATGCTATCTAGAAAATATAGGAGAATGGTTGAATTAAGAAATCACCCTTTTTGCAGTATTGTGTCTCAACTACATTTCAATAAAAAGAGAGAAGGGCGCCTGGGTGGCTCAGTCGTTAAGCGTCTGCCTTCGGCTCAGGTCATGATCCCAGGGTCCTGGGATCGAGTCCCACATCGGGTTCCCTCCTCGGCGGGAAGCCTGCTCTCCCTCTCCCACTCCCGCTGCTTGTGTTCCTGCTCTCGCTATCTCTGTCTCTGTCAAATAAATAAATAAAATCTTTAAAAAAAAAAAAAAAGAGAGAAGAAAAAGAAATTACCCTTATGTCACCACAATGTGATAATTGACTCAGGTGAGAATCATCAATAGATGTCAAAATCATCAGGAGAGATTGATAGGCAACATGATGCCTGTTGTAGACTAATTGTGAAGAATAGTCTCACTTCTTCTCCCCTCTCTAGCCATGTCTTTTGCAATGTGACTTTGTAGCTCCCCTATCAAGAGATGGAGCCTATTTCTCTCTACCCCATGAATCCCAACTGGCCTTGTGATTTGTTTTGACCTATGGAATATGGAAGAAATGACAGTGTCAGTTCCTAACCTAGACCTCATGCACTTCCCCTTGCTCCCTTGGAATCCTACCATTGTCATGAGAATAAGCCCAGGTTAGCCTGCTGAGGAGATTCGAGGTGCTACAGGCAAGAGTGAGTCAACATCCAGCAGCAAAGCCACCTAGCCAATCCACTGCTGACCATAGATGCATGAGGAAGTCCAGCTGAAACCAGAACTGCCCTCCAAACTCAACTTAAGGGGAGCCTGGGTGGCTCAGTTGGTTAAGTGTCTGTCAGGTCATGATCCCAGGGTCCTGGGATCAAGCCCTGTATCAGGCTCCCTGCGCCCCCTGGAGAGTCTGCTTCTCCCTCTGCCCCTCCCCCTGCTTGTGTGCTCTCTCTCTCTCTCATGAATAAATAAAATCTTTAAAAAATTAAATAAGGTAAATAAATAAACAAAGTCAACTTAAATGGCCAACCCTCAGAATCCTGAACTAAATAAATCATTATTTTAAGCCACTCAGTTTTGGGATGGTTTGTTACGCAGCAATAGCTAAATAATCTAAAACCATACAGATTAGTTACTAATCACTAAAGGTGAAAATCTGCGCCATTCAGTGGAGTGATCTGGTATCTACCACCTTAGCCCTCACTAGTGGTGGAACAACCTGGCATTGTTGTTTCCTTAGGAAATGCAATAGCAAATACACAGCACTAAGTATGATATATTCTCACCAAAGTTGTTTAAGCTGAATCTAATCAAGTCTCTAAACCTCCAATCCTGTATAGAGAAAATACAGGGGAGAGAAAAAACAAGTGATATGGTAGCATGAAGAAATAAACAAATTAAGCATCTGGGAATTTTATAAGATGGTTGGCCTGGACTTTTTAGGAAGGAAACGTGTCATTAAGAAGAAAAGCTAAAGAGATATAACAGTTCTGGAGGCTGGGAAGTCCAAGATCAAGTCACTGGCAGATTCAGTGTCGATAAGAAAGACCCTGCTCCCTGGATCATAGACAGCCACGTTCTTACTGTGTCCTCAGATGCTGCAAGCAGCAAGAGAGCTTCCCAGGATCTCTTTTATAAGGGCACTGATCCCATTCATGAGGGTTCCATCCTCATGACCCAATCACTTCTCAAAGGCCCCACTCCTAACACCATCACATATGCTTCAACATATGAATTTTCGGAGGGACACAAACATTCAGTCTATAGAACCAGTCAACCCACAGAATCATGAGAAATATTAAATAATTCTCGTTTGAAGCCACCAAGCTTTGGGATGACATGTAACACAATAGATAACCGAAACACACAGATAGTCTTCATAAAAACCCTGTAAGGTAATTGCCATTATTATTCTCATCTTGTATAAGAGAAAACTAATGCTTAGTTTAAATAACTCGTCCAAGATTACAAAGTTCAGAAATGGCAAAACCACGAATTAAAATCTATATTGATTTGAAAATAGAGCCTAGGGGCCCCTGGGTGGCTCAGTCATTAAGCATCTGCCTTCAGCTCAGGTCATGATCCCAGGGTCCTGGAATCGAGTTCCGCATCGGGCTCCCTGCTCCACGGGAAGCCTGCTTCTCCCTCTCCCACTCCCCCTGCTTGTGTTCCCTCTCTTGCTGTGTCTCTCTCTGTCAAATAAATAAATAAATAAAATCTTAAAAAAAAAAAGAAAGAAAATGAGCCTAACTCCTAAGTATTACATTACAAAGCTTCTGAGCAAGGCCAATTTGTGCCCCAAGATATAAAATAAACTCTAAAATCCCATGATAGGGGTGCCTGGCTGGCTCAGTTAGTAAAGCATGCAACTCTTGGTCTTGGGGTTGTGAGTTCAAACCCCACATTGGGTGTGGAGATTACTTAAAAATAAAATCTTAAGGGGTGCCTGGGTGGCTCAGTCTGTTAAGCGTCTGGCTCAGATAATGATTCCAGGGTCCTGGGATCAAGCCCCACGTCGGGCTCCCTGCTCAGCGGGGCTTCTCCTTCTCCCTCTTCCGCTCCCCCTACTTGTGCTCTCTCTCTCTTTCTCAAGCAAATAAATAAAATCTTTGAAAATAATAATAAAATCTTAAAAATAAATAAATACATAGATTAAATAAATAAATAAAATCCAACTGTAGGGTAAAAAAGTTCTAGAGATAATATATTCAGAACACAAATAAATGACTTTAATGCAGCATTTTTGTCACCTGTGGGCAATGTCTCCAAACACAGGGCTTCTATTCAAAAAATACTTTGTCATAAACAGCCTTATTAGTGTTCACTCCAGGCAATACTAGAGCACAGGGGAACATGGAGATTTTTACAAAAAGTAAGCACCCTCCACAGAGAGTAAAGGGAGGGAAGAAAATTAGGATCAAGCATGAACACTAACATGTGGTCTCAGCTGGTATCATGGTTAAGAGGAAGAAGTCTTTGAAGAAAGATTAAAAACCGATGACAAAAAAGATGTTCAACATCACTAGCCATTATAGGACTGCAAATTAAGACCAAAATGAGATATAACCACACGCCTATTAAAACAGCTAAAATTTTAAAAGTAGTGACCACATCAAATGCTGTTGAGAATGTGGGGCATCTGGACCTCTCACACCTTGCTGGTACAACTGTAAAATGGACGGCCGTAGTTTGGCAGTTTCTTATAAAACTAAACATGCAATTACTATACAACCCAGCAATCACACTCCAAGGCATTTATCCCAGAGAAACCTGTGCATAAATGTTCATCACAGCTTTATTTGTAATAGCCAAAAGCTGGAAACAACCAAAATGTCCCTCAATAAGTGAATGGCTCGATAGACTGCTACACCCACTGCATGGAATACTAATCAGTGATAAATAGGAATAAATCATGAGACATATAACTTGGATGTATCGCAAGAGCATTACATTAGGTGAAAGATGCCAATCTGAAAAGGTTTTATTTTTTTTAAGATTTTATTTATTTATTTGACAGAGAGAGAGAGCACAAGCAGGGGGAATGGCAGAGGGAGAAGCCCGATGTGGAGCTCGATCCCAGAACACTGAGATCACACCTGAGCCGAAGGCACTCGGTCAACCGACTGAGCCACCCAGGCGCCCCTCTGAAAAGGTTTTTTTTAAAAAAAAGTCACATGCTGTATGATCACACTTATATAACATTCTCTATGTGACAAAATTGCAGTGATGGAAAACTGTTAGCAGTTGCCAGGAATGAGGGATGGTGGAGAGGAGAGGGGCAGGTGTAACTTAAAAGAGATAACACAAGGGAGACCTTTGTGATGATGGACTAGTTCTGCATCTTTTTTTTTTTTTTAAGATTTTATTTATTTGACAGAGAGAGACACAGCGAGAGAGGGAACACAAGCAGGGGGAGTGGGAGAGGGAGAAGCAGACTCCCCGCCTAGCAGGGAGCCCGATGCGGGGCTCGATCCCAGGACTCTGGGATCATGACCTGAGCCGAAGGCAGACGCTTAACGACTGAGCCACCCAGGCGCCCCTAGTTCTGCATCTTGATCGTTGTGGTGGCTACCTGAATCTACACGAGATATAATGGCATAGAACTATATACACACACTCTATCGATGCCAATTTCCTAGTTTGGATATTGGACTATAGTCATATACGCTGTAACCATTGGGGGAAGCTGGGAGAAGGGTATATGGACCTCTCTGTACTATTTTTGAAACTTCCTGTGAACTGATAATCATTTCAAAATAAAAAGGTAAGAAAAAAAAATTACAGTGTAAAATAGACCTCAATAAAGTCCATTTTAAAACTAACCAGAGGAAATGAATATAGTAACTTGTTTATTCTCACTGATCTTTTCCCTGGTTCTAATTCTTTGATGTTGTTTATACCCTATTTTGTGTGTTCTAATTGTGGGCCAAAAGAGAATTTGTGAAATATGGCAAGAAAAAGCAATATATGTTACTTTGCATTTAGCCAACAATGATGAAGGCACTTACTTTCCACCAGGAACTGTGCTAGACCCCAAGCACATGACTAATACCTGAACACATGCTCTGCTTTGCCTCTTTGCACATCCCACCACCACCACCTCCACTCCTCCCCACCTCCACACACAGTCCCTGACCTAGTTCTCTCCCACACTTCATTGCTTGTTCTTGGATTGTTCATCAAAACTTAAGTGGTATTTCTGAGGAAAGAAAAAGGCAGGAAACAGAACTCTTTGGTTGCCTCCAGAAAAGGGGAGAGCTCAGGATAAAGAGGGAAGAGGGAATGGCTGCAGAACAGCTAACATTAGACAGGGGACATGGGGAGGGTGGGTGGGTGTGTGCCCCAAGCAAAGGAGTTACTGAACAACAGTCCCATGAGCTATATGTTGTGGTGCCAAATTCAAGGCTGTTTACTTTATTCTGTACTGACCTCACTCTGACAACTCAAATTCATACCATTATTCCCAGGAAGGATTAGTGCAAATCTAATACCAAAGCTGGAAGAAATAATTCAGACAGGAGTGGTGTCTTCATAAATACCAAAGACATTCTTTTATTTAGTACCCTAGTATTCTATAAAGAACACTGAGAATGCAGATCTCAGAGCAGTGACTCAGGTACTGTGATTAATAGCCATTATTCCATGCCCCTGGACTTGAGGAACTCACAAAGGAACAGGGGACATCTGAGATCTACATCAGCTATTGTTTTTTTGTTTGTTTGTTTGTGTTGGGGGGTTGTTTTTGTCTTTTGTTTTGTAAATGAGACTCTCAAACACCAGAAAACATTTATTAAACATAGCTACATTCAGCATTATGGTACACTGAGGGCCACAGAGAAGGAATTGCCCCCTCCTTCCTTGCTCACATATGTCCTTAAGCAGTAAACTCCTCTTTTAAAACTTTTTTCCTCAGGGCACATGGGTGGCTCAGTCGTTAAGCGTCTGCCTTCAGCTCAGGTCATGGTCCCAGGGTCCTGAGATCGAGCCTCAGCAAGAAGCCTGCTTCTCCCTCTCCCAGTCCCCCTGCTTGTGTTCCTGCTCTAGCTCTCTCTCTCTCTCTCTCTGTCAAATAAATAAAAATCTTTAATAAAAAACTTTTTTTCTCATCTCAAACCTACCTTGTGTATTTTTGAAAATGTTGAAGTTTAACTGTGATTTTTTTCCCCCTAATCTCTAATTCCCCCAAGGACATCCTTGGTAAACCTAGAATGAAGGCATAAAATCTATGCTAACCCTACCAAGGAGAAATCCAGCCTCTTAGCTCCCCCCAAAAAGAATCTGGCTTAGTAATAAATGAACTTCTTGCTTATTGAGACTTCATTAAAACGGTCCAATATCAATCCTGGCTCAAGAATAAGATGGAATGAAGAAGCTGGAATTCCAGTTCCACAACCATAACAGAGACTGTGTCCAACTCACCCTGAATGTGTGTGTGTATATATATATATATATTCCCAGCATTTACTATAGTGTCTGGTACATAGGGATTGCTCAATAATCATTTTTTCATTAAATTGAAAACAGACAAGATGGTTTGTCAGAATTCCCTCCTGCCTTAAAGCACCTCTGAAACAAATAGAAATACATTTGATCCCAAAAGCATGTGGGAAACACACTCCTGATTTTTTATTTTTCTACCACATGCACAGACTTCTCCAGAATCTTTATCTCCATCCCCAAGCTCCAGATCCACATTTTTAAAGGCCTACTAGACAATCTCACCTGGATCTGGCTGGTGCCTCCCAATTAATATGTGTAAATCACGTCAACCCCAAATCTTCCTAGTCTCCCAAGCTAGACCAGTGGTTTCCAACCTATGAAGCAAGCACCTAAGAGATCGTGGAGTCAGCAGGGTACCAAGGACAGGTTGATGAAGGGGTCAGCCCCAGGTACAGGGCAATAAAAGTGTGTGTTGTCCATACAGAATATAAAAACAGTAATTAAATGGGCTAGAAATCAGTCAGCATTTTATTATCACTATGCATCAGCAATTCTGAACAATGCCAGTGATCAAATACTCCTCCAAACAAAATATCCTATGAGTCCAAGTTTTAAACAATTGCTATGGTTACTTTTGAGTTTTAATAATATTTATTTAAGCTTCGAGTTGGACATTTTTATTACTGGCCCTTTAATAAACATTGTAATCTGCATGGAATTGAACTCAAAGCACTCTCAGTTGTACAACTGTCCGCAGACACAAGCGGATTCAGTAGCTATTCCCATTCATTTAGAAAGTCTGCAAAGGTCCGGAATCATTCCAGACTACTTCAGGCATCCTTCATGTCTCCAGCCTCTGTGGTACTCCGTATCCCTACATTTAAACAGATTTGACATAAACAATGATAACATAGTGATAGTGTCTCAGTCAGCTGACAAAATACCATGGGTGGCTTGAGAAACAGAAATTTATTTTCCCACAGCTTTGGAGGCTGGGAGTCTGAGATCATGGTCTGTTTATAGTGAGGTCTTTTCTTCCTGGCTTGCAGATGTCAGCCTTTTCACTGTGTGCCCACATGTCAGAGAGAGAGAACACAAGCTCTTTGGCATGAGGTCCCCCCCAAAGGGTCAAATATGCTAAGTATGCTACTGCATGGAGTAATTCCCAGGGGCCTAGAAATCAATAAAACGGCCAAATATTATCTGCAAGCTGAATAAATAACAGAACTCACATTATATACATAGCCACATGCCTGGTCCCTAATTAGTTGACTTTGAGTTAATCAAAAGTGGTATTTTCCGGGGTGGGCCTGACCTAATTAGGTGAGCCCTGTAAAAGAGTCTGGAGGTTAGACTCTCTCTGGTGCTGGCGGTAAAATCAATCTTCCATTAATCCTCCAGCCTCAAGGAAATGAATTCTGCCAACAACTAAGGAAGCTTGGAAGAAGATCCTTCCCTAGTCAAGCCACCAGAAGAGAACATGGCCCTCACAACTCCTGCACTTCAGCTTTGTGAGACCCTAAGCAGAGGACCTAGCTAAGCTGGACTTCTGATCTGGAGAAACTGTGATAATAAGTAGAGGGTGTTATAAGCTGCTAATTTTTTTTTTTAAGATTTTATTTATTTATTTGACAGAGAGAGAGAGATCACAAGTAGGCAGACAGGCAGGCAGAGGGAGAGGGAGAAGCAGGCTCCCCGCCGAGCATGGAGCCCAATGTGGGACTCGATCCCAGCACCCTGGGATCATGACCTGAGCCAAAGGCAGCCGCTTAACCGACTGAGCCACCCAGGCGCCCCATAAGCTGCTAATTTTAAGGCAAGTGTTATACAGCAACAGAAAACCAAAGTGGTTTTCTGCACATAGCAGAATCTCTGACTTAAACTGGCTTAATGAGCAAAGAAATTTATTTTCTCATATAACAGGCAGGCCAGAAGTACTTCAGACTTCAATTTGGCTTGTTCAGAGGCTCAATTCCATCATCAAAGACCCAGATTCTTTGCATCTCACTACTCTATCCTAAGTGATGCTTGATCTTCAGATAGTTGCAAGATGGTTCCAACAGTCATAGGTGTCACATTCAGAAACATCCACAGCATAAAAAGCTAGAGTGTTCTTTTGTAAGGCACTTTCAGGAAGAGTAAGGAAACTTCCCAGAAGTTCCTCAGATTTTCATTCATGTCTCATTGTCCAGAGTCACACACCCATTCCGAATCAGTCACTGACCAGGAGAAAAGGACTTCCTCAGAGAGGTTCCACCCAACCTGGCTGCCCCTGGGCAAATGGGTGTGTGAGGCAGCTAAGTACTTGAACTAAATTAGGGTTCTGTTAAGGAGAAACAGGGAGAACGGACCAATCAAAGAGTTTACAAAAAAGACAAAGTGTGAAACCTTTAGCCCGTCAGTCCAGCACTGGCAGAATGAATTATACGAGAGCATCTAAATTAGAAAAAGGCAGAAAGCAGAGGGGCAAAAACAAAAAAGCCATACCTTGGCAATTAGCCCCTAATAGAATTAGCAGCTAATAGCAAGCACATTTGCAGAACATTTTTGCAAAAAGTTAATGAAGATTTATTTAAGATGTTAAAAACTGCCACAAATACCGAGATTGCTCTGCAATCAGTGATAAGAAATCTGAAACAACGAAGTAACAGCATGTCAGAGAGTAGCAAGGAGCAAGAACATTGCAAGAGACATAGCAGGTGAACAGAACAAATGATGGAAGAATCTCCACACCAGACACATTGCCTAAGGATTTTCATCAATTCCACAGAATCAGAAATTAGTAACAAAATTTTCTCTGTACATCATCGATAATATGTGGTTATGCTTAATTTAATTATATAATAATTTGCATATAATCATTATTACTCTATGGGTTTGAGTTCTAAGTTTAATAACTCCTCCTGGTATGGTTATAGATAATTTATGTTAAAATATTAGAGGCATAAAAAGCAAGCCATGTGTAACTATGAACTTAATGGATTGCTTTAATTGAAGAAAAAGAAATTATAAAAATATTTTAACTACCTTGGAAAGATAGTTAGACATATAGAAACCCACTCTCCCCTAAATAGGAGGTAGATGTACATGTATCTAACCATCCATCACATTAGACACCTTCAACTTATATGTATGTCAGTAATTAATAAAGCTGAAATGATTTTTACATTTTTTAATAGGTAAGTGGGTTACTGAATCTCTTCTAAGAACGTTTAAGAAATAAATAAATCGACTAGGACATTTCTTTGTTTCTCTGAGAATGCTGATGCTCTCAACAATACAGGTAGGAATTAAGTGAGTAAATCCTGGGGCAGGGAGGGAGAGAAGAGGATCTAGACAGAAGCAGAGTGACTTCTGGCTTTTTTTGCTGGTCCCCCTTCCAATGAAAGATTAATGGTGTGCAGCAGCCCATTGATCTGCCATTGTCCCCACTGCCCTCAGGAAATGGTGACTGACAGGAATGCTTAAGAGAGAAACGAAGGTAAAAAAAAGAGAGCGCGAGAATGAGGTGAACTGAAGGCAGCTTCTTTCCACAGCAGGTAGGCTCTCATCCCCTTTTTGTCGTGCGTATTATCTTTCTGATTGTGTTACTAGCTGTGGACAACTTCTCTGACCTCGCCATCGCCTGACAACCAGGTGCTGACCACTTCTCGAATTTTCTAGGATGGTCTGGAGCCTGGGCGTGAAGGGCAGAGAGACAGAAGAGGGGCAGACGGAGAAAAAGAGACTAGGAGTGAAAAGAAAGCCGCCTCTGCGGTCGCCCGGCCTTCCCGATTTCCACTGCCACTCCCCAGCCAGGCCTTGCCGGGTTCACGGGAAGCACACGGGCCAGCGTCTCATGGGCTGCTGGCGCCAGGCCGACGCCAGGTGCACGCCGCCGAACAGGAGATCCTGTTGAGCACCGGCAGGACGCGGACGCGGAGAGGGGTGAGGCACGACACGGCCGCCAGAGGGCACGAGCGCCCCAAGTCCTCCCGCGATGGCGTCGCCGCGACCAAGAAGGGAAGGTGGTCGGCCTGCGAGGAGGGGTGGCTGGGGCCCACGAGCACGCGGGGAGAGCGGGGCCCCACTCGCCTCCGAGTTGCGGGCCTCGGCGCACCGCGCACGGCTCCTCCATTCCCAGCCGCCCGAGGGCCCCGATCTGCGCTCGCAGGGTGACCTCGACGCCCGGGCGGGGTCGAAGGACGCTCTCAGCTCCGCGCCCACCTCGTGTCCCCAAGCCCGCTCCGAGCCGGAGGCCTGCGGGGAGGCGCCGGCCCGGTGTTCCGAAAGGAACGCCCGGAGGGCCAGGCCCGGGGTCAGCACGCCCCGGCATCCGGCCGCCGCCGAACAATGGCCGGAGGGGCTGCGGCAGGCACGGCGGGCGCGACGGGCGCGAAGGTGCAGGGGCGCCCGGGCGCTGGAAGCCCCGCCCCTCGGCCGGCTCCCTGACAACGCGGGCCGGGCCGCGCCGCCTGCTCCCCGCCCCTCGGCGCCCGGCACCAGGCGGGGCCCCGGCCGGAGCGCTGCAGCCGCAGCCGCTGCTTTGCAGAGCGGGGCCCGGGGTCGGGGCCGGGGCACCCTCGCTCCCACCTTCTTCCGCCGCTATGAGCCAGGGAAGTCCGGGGGACTGGGCCCCCCTCGACCCCACCCCCGGGCCCCCAGCGCCCCCCAACCCCTTCGTGCATGAGTTACATCTCTCCCGCCTCCAGAGGGTTAAGGTAAAGTGTGAGCGGGGGGCGTCGGGAGGACTCGTGGGGGTAGGAAAAGGAGGCCGTTTAGAGCCCAGGCAAAGATGGGGATGCCTATCCGGAAAAGAGGTGGGCGAGAGGCTTGCGGGGAGGGTGTCCGGGGGAGCGCACGTGGGGGCGACGGGGGTGGGCGAGAAGTCCTTGGAGAGGGCCCGGGCTTGGGCGATGGATAGCTCTAAGGTGTGGAAGAATTGACTAGGTGAGGATAGAGGACTGCAGGAGACCCAGGGGTAGGGGAGATGGAAGAAGATACTGGGAAATGCGGTTTACATCCTGCGGAGACCGATGAACTAGGATGGAGGTGGAGGCTACGGAAAGCCGGGGGTGGGGGCAGGGGCGTGCTGAGTGCTTCTTCGAGGCTCTGAATTAGAGGGAAGACGTCTCTAGACCCATAGCCTGCGCCCCTTTGCCGATCCAACACCCCCCCTCTTTCCGCTCCACCCCCCTCCCCGCACTGCAGCACCTCCTGGTGGGGGTAGGGAGGCTGAGAAGGGGGCTGGCTACAGGAAGTGGAGAGCCGCACTAGCCTAGGGGAACTGGGGAAGGGAGTGTCCAAGGTTTCTGCACCCTCACCGCCCCTGAGGCTGGCTCGTGGGGCTCAGTTTGTTTACCTGCACTCTCCCCAGGGCATCCCTAGCAGTCACCCTGGCTCCTGGCAACCCCTGCCCTGCGGAGTAGGGCCGCGCTCTTCTCCCCCACCCCACCCCCCAGGCCTAGGGGAGTGCTGTTGAGTGGAACTAGACTGGCCTGGGCCTAAAAAGTGGACCTCTGTGTGTTCCAACTCTACTACCTCCGAGGGCCAAAGTAGAAAGAACTATGCACCTGGTTCCTCTTGGACATAGGAGCTATTTATGGAATGCGAGGTGGGGGAGGGACTATCTCCAGCCTACTCTCCATCAAGCACTGTGCTGGGCGCCTCCACAGGGGTTATCATTAAAAGCTCTTAACAGCCTTACCAAGTGATAGATGCGTTTTATGATTAAAAAAATCAGGTCCGATCCTAATAATGAGGCCCCTGATCCTATTAATCCTTTATCCTCTCCCCTTGGATTCCCGCCCCATCTTCTGTTCCCACACCACCTGTCTCCTGATCCACAGGGGGTGATGGCTCTCTGCTTCATCCTTGTGGGAGAAGGGAAGCAATGGAGAGTGTCTCCCAATCCTGAAGTGGTATTTTCTCCCACCCTCTGCAGTTCTGCCTCCTGGGGGCACTGTTGGCCCCCATCCGAGTGCTTCTGGCCTTTATTGTCCTCTTTCTCCTCTGGCCCTTTGCCTGGCTGCAAGTAGCTGGTCTTACGGAGGAGCAGCTTCAGGAGCCAATTACAGGATGGAGGAAGTAAGTGGGGGATCAGCCCCCAGAGACCCTACTTCTCACTTCTCTTCCCTATTACCCATTCTGCTCCCTCTTTGAGAAGAAACGGAGGGAGGGTTCTGAAGCTCTGCTACCCAGCCTAGGTAGGTGAGATGAGTCAGCCAGGCTCAGACCTGGTACCCAGGACCTTAGCTCGAAGTGATGCACCCTGATATGTCCCAAAGCAGGCAGACTTCAGCCCCTTGGCAGAGGAATAGAGGACAAGAGAAAGGCAGCGGCTTTTCTGGGTGCCTAAGCCTGGGGGGGTGAGTGAGGGACGGAATCACCGCCTCTGCTGATGCCCAGCCTTGTCCTGCAGGACTGTGTGCCACAACGGGGTGCTGGGCCTCAGCCGCCTGCTCTTTTTCCTGCTGGGTTTTCTTCGAATTCGCGTTCGGGGACAGCGGGCCTCTCGCCTTCAAGCCCCTGTCCTTGTTGCCGCTCCCCACTCTACTTTCTTTGACCCCATTGTTCTGCTGCCCTGTGACCTGCCCAAGGTTGTGTCCCGAGCTGAGAACCTTTCCGTGCCTGTCATTGGAGGTGAGAGAGCATAAAAGGGGTGAAGGGGAGAGATGACAACTGAGCAAAAAAGGCAGGAATCAGGGATGCTCTGGAGAGAAGAACTGGCCTCAAGGGGGAAGGGAGAGGTTAGAAGGGAAATCAACGGTTGCTGGCAAATGAGATGCAAATGGATACTGTTTGTGAACCAACCCCTTAGATTCTGAGGGCTGGTGCTTAGAGGTGTTGGAAGGACCTCTGATCACTTGCCTAAAAGGACCAACACACAATAAAAGGAGGGTCCTCGGGGCAGAGAGATCACTGCGAAGCATCTCCTGCTGTTGAGGAAGGGGAGGCTGCAGGTATTAATGCCCCTGGGTAGGAACCAAGTGACTCCTTGTATCCTCTCTGGACCCCAGCCCTTCTTCGCTTCAACCAAGCCATCCTAGTATCCCGGCAGGACCCGGCTTCTCGGCGCAGAGTGGTGGAGGAGGTCCGAAGGCGGGCTACCTCAGGAGGCAAGTGGCCCCAGGTGGGTAAGGGTCGCAAGATCTCACCTTTTATGTGCTCCCAAAGAGGCTTCTCTTTCCTCTCTTCCCTTCAGGCAACCCCACCTCATTCTGGTCCCTCGGGGTTTTTTTCCCCCCAGGTACTATTCTTTCCTGAGGGCACCTGTTCCAACAAGAAGGCTTTGCTTAAATTCAAACCAGGTGAATAAAATGATAGTGGGTGGTAGGGCTGAAGAAAAAAGGAGCCCCAGATTTGGAGGGGGACTCTGGAATAACCCAAGAAGTGGAGCGGGGATCCTGGGGAAGAGAGACAGGGAACTTCCTAGCTGACACTGAAAAGTCTCTAGGAGTCAGAAAGAAAATTACAAATGAAATGGAGCCAGGCCAGATATCATTTCAGAACTGTCCCAGACCCTGACACTTGGTGCCTTCTAGCTACCTCCATGAACTAACCTCTGCCTGGGGGGTGGGGGGTGGGGGGTGGAAATGGGATTCAGGAGCCTTCATTGCCGGGGTTCCTGTGCAACCTGTCCTCATCCGATACCCCAACAGTCTGGTGAGTCTGAGTCCAAGAGAGGAGGTGGGGGAGCCCAAATCCACCCTAAATCAGTGAAAACTTCTAGTGTCGCCGTGGGATGTGCACATGGGGCGGGGGTGGGGTCAGGGCCTCTGCCCAAAGAGGATTGGCCAAGCTCCAGGGAAAGAGAGTAATGCCTTTCTCCCCTCACCTCTGCTTCTCCTCTAGGACACCACCAGCTGGGCATGGAGGGGCCCTGGAGTGTGAGTCTTGGTGTTCCTGGGGTGAGGGTGGGGGGCAGGGCCCATCAGAGATTTCCTGGCCCATCTTCCAATCTCCAGACAAGGCAAATGGACCTTCTTCACTGTCAGATTGAGAGAACTCTAGAGAAGAGGGTGCCTGTTTCCCTGTTTTGTTCTCATTTCCCGATGTAATCTGGAAGTGCTTTCAGCCATCCCACCTCATCATTCCTGCTGTGACTATAGCTCCTTTGAACTCAGCGTCCAGTGTTTCTGAGCGATCTCCCTCAGTCCTCCCTTGAGAGCCAGCACGGTTGCCTCCCCTTGTCTGCGGTTACTCATACCTCTTCTCTGGCAGTTCCTCCTCACGCCTGTCCCTGCCATGCTCTCACTTTCCCTACCAGCTTCGGGCCCTTCCCTCTGTCTCCCAACTGCATATTTACCCAGCTCACTGTGTGGTTAGGGATCCGTTTTTATATGAATGGGCAGAACTCTCCCACTCCCCTCCTCAGGGTGGGGGGCCCCATACTTAGGGATTGGTGAGCATCTGAGGTCTCTCTTCTCTTAGACTGAAAGTCCTCTGGCTCACAGCCTCTCAGCCCTGCAGCATCGTGGATGTGGAGGTATGACACCTCCCCCACCTCCCCAACGCCACTGTGGGTGGGGAGGGGAATGGGCATTAGCTGACCCCTGAAGGGAAAAGAGGGTGGGAGTGCTCACCCATAGCTTGAGGTCCTGATGAGGTGTGTGTGTGTGTGTGTTTGTTTCAGTTCCTCCCTGTGTACCACCCCAGCCCGGAGGAGAGCAGGAACCCCACCCTCTATGCCAACAATGTCCAGAGGGTAATGGCACAGTGAGTATCCCACAAAATATTTCCTGGAGCAGATACACAGGACATAGGAAGCACAGCAGTGGGTGGAGGGCTGAGGTTCCAAGGCAAAGATGGGGGAGTGGGCAGTGGGATGGGCTCTGCACAGCTGAGACGGGGGGTGGTTAAAGGGGCCTGGTCTCCTCCCTGTTCAGCAGCCCAGACTCGGTAATGAGCCCTCAGAAGACTCTTCTTCCTTGTTCCCCCACTCCGTTCCATCGCTCTTCATCCTGTAGGGCCCTGGGCATTCCAGCCACTGAGTGTGAGTTTGTGGGGAGCTTGCCCGTGATCGTGGTGGGCCGGCTGAAGGTCTCACTGGAGCCGCAGCTCTGGGAACTGGGAAAGGTGCTTCGGAAGGCTGGGTAGGTGACCTTGAATGTAACGGTATGGGCAGTGTCACGGATAGAAAAAAAGAGAAATGGGAAGAAGGAAGGAAAGTCTTAAAAAAGAAATAAGTGGGAAGGTAGAGGATTTTTTTTTAAGATAATGGAGTAAAAGGAAGGAGGTAAAAAGAAAGGGAAAGATATATAATAAGCCCAGTGAGAAAAGGAAGAATGGCTCTCAAAGGACTGTGAGTTAGAGTCCATCTTAGAAAAACACCAGATATACCTGTGCTGGGGGAACTCTTGGGGCTGGGGCCAAGGCCCAGGAAGAAGCTGAGTAAACTCCCTGCCTTCAACAATTCCATTGTAGGCTGTCCCCTGGCCGTGTGAACGCTGGGGCAGAGCCAGGCCGGAGTCGAATGATCAGCCAGGAAGAGTTTGCCAGGCAGCTACAGCTCTCTGACCCCCAGACGGTGGCTGGAGCCTTCAGCTACTTCCAGCAGGTAAAGGAGCTGGGACTCATAGGTCAGAACCCAGGCCCTGCTCTCCAGGCTGATGTGCTCAGGCTTTAAGGATACTATCCAATTGGCCACATGGGTGGCCAGTTTGGAACCTGCCCTGGATGTTCTAACAGCCATTGTTGGATGGTCATCTCCTGAGATCCGCTGGGGGATTCGTTTTTTATAGAGTATCCAGTGCACTGAAGAGCAATGTTATCATTGTTGTGGGAAGGAACAAGGAAGAAATAATTGATCAGTGAGGTCCATAAGTTTCTGAAGCCACTTTAGAGATTAGCAAAGATGGGGGGACCATAAAACCTTGTGGGGCACCTCCGAGTGGTGGGAAGATGACATACAGAAAACATGGGACGGGTTAGACGGGTTTGAGACTCAGAGATCTTTGCAGTACTTTTTAAAAATAAACCATAGCTTCTCTAGGGGATTCCTGAACTATCTCAAGAATTTTGGCACTCCATAGATTTCCTGGAACTTAACCAAGTTTTCCTGTTGAATTATAATAATCCCAGAAGATTCTTAATGTTCGCAAACAACCACCACTGGCCCCAGAGAGCTCTTCTTGGTTTAAGATACTTAACATCATGGCTCTCAACATCCTCTAAAGGGACAGAGAGTGTTGATTCCTTAGATTGGGGCCGACTGTGTCTGAAAGGAGCTTCTCCACTTAGCCTATAGCAGAGCAGAACCAAAACTGGAATAGCATGGTTTCACCAGGGCAGGCATCCTCCTTGGGGTTTTTTTGGTAAGAAATTACGCCAGTGGGCCCTTTTTAGTGTGTTGGACCAGTTCTCCAGCATAGGCTGAGTCAGCTGAGAACCAGTTTTTCCAGCTTGGGGTATATCAGAAATTTGATGGTAACTTCAGCATTCCTGAGGGATTCCCTAACATTAACAGGAGATCCCTTTCAGGAGAGCTTCGTCACCAGGTGACATGGAGAGAGCTTGAGCGAACCCATGACCTGAGAGAAATCCTGGGAATCCTGGAGAGTGTAGAGCTCACAGCTCTGAGGGAAGCAGACACAAGGGTCATCCCTGTGCCTGCTGAGAAGAGGGAGGAGCCAAAACCCAGGGCAGGAGGGAGGACGTTGGTCCTCATCCTGCCCTGGTTTCTCCCTCCAGGATGCCCAAGGTTTGGTGGACTTTCGAGATGTGGCCTTGGCCCTGGCAGCTCTGGATGGGGGCAGGAGCCTGGACGAGCTGACCCGCCTGGCCTTTGAGGTATCAGAGAGGTGGGGGGGACATGTGGCCATGCCTACCCCACCCAGAGGCTTCTGTGGGGTGCTGCTCCCAGTAGCTTCTAGATAGTAGGTGCTCAGTATCCACCCCAGTGCCCCAGTGTTGAGACCTGCCTGAGAACAGGGCAAGGGCAGCAGCTGTGAGTTTTTAGTTCTGCACAAAGGGCTGAGTGGGGTGGCAGGGAGTCAGGGAGGGCCTGTACTCTGCACTCTCGGAAGAGGAGGAACCCATCAGGCAGACCTGCAGGGCGGTATGGGGCCATGGCAGGAAGACAGGGCTTGACTTGCATCCCTTTCTGTGCCAGCTCTTTGCCGAGGAGCAAGCAGAGGGGCCTGGCCGCCTGCTGTACAGACACGGCTTCAGCACCATCCTGCACCTACTGCTGGGCTCACCCCGCCCTGCTGCTGCGACTTTGCATGCTGAGCTGTGCCAGGCGGGACCCCACCAAGGCCTCTCCCTCTGTGAGTCACTGCCTTCTCTGCCAAGAGGGCTTGGGCCACCATCAGCACTGGGCTGGGAGGGGACAAGGGCTGGGGAGCGGGGCGGGGCGGAGGGGAGTGGGGGGGGCAGGGTTCATCCTCTGAGAGGTGAGGACGGAAGCTTGGATTTGAGAAGTGAAACAGGGATGAGAGGGACAGGACATAACCAATTCTGAAAAAGAACAGGGCCGCCCTCTTCCCCTCCTCCTTAGATCCTCTGGCCTTTTGCCTTCTCACTCTTGCCTGTCCAGGTCAGTTCCAGGCCTTCTCCCTCCACGACCCGCTCCACGGGAAGCTCTTCAACACCTACCTGCGCCCCTCCCCGAAACCACAGGCCTCCGTCCCCGGCAGCCCCATGGCTCTGGCCAACGGGACTGTGCCAGCGCCCAAGCAGAAGGGCGACTGAGCGCCTCGATGTCCCCAGCTCGCCTCCGGCCTGTTTCTGCTCCTGCTTGATTTTTTTGTTATTGTTGTTGTGTTTTGTTTTGTTTTTTTTTAAGTTGATTTTCGTTTTTTGTTTGTTTGGGTATTTTTTTTTTTGTAAAAAACTATTTTATATATAAATCTAAATATATATCTATTTAAAAAAAATAAGGCTGTTACATTGATAGTATCAGGTGGGAACCAAAGGGATTAATGGTTGCAGGCTGCCCATTGGACGATCCCGGAGGTTCCCAGAGTCAGTCCTCTTGGCCATTGCTGGGTGAATCCTCACTTCCAGCTGGACTAGATGGGGCTCTTTCCTGCACAGAAATCATGCCGATGTCAAAGCCTCCCCTTCTGTTGTCATAACCCTATATATGCGCGCGCACACACACACACACACACACATGCACATTTTAACAAGCTTCCTCATGAACCTTTTCAGCCTATTCCCTCTTGTTCTGTCCTCATTAGAGATTAAAAAATAGCTAACTACCATTTTATATTTAATAATCCCACTGAGAATGATTCCCCCTCATGGTGGGAGCAGAGAGCTGTGTCCGCAGCAGCCAAGAGTCTGCCCTGCAGCTCAGACCAGCCTCAGGAGGGTGTTCTTTTGCCAGGGGATGGATGAGTGGAGGACATTTAAGTCCCTTCTGTCCAGCCTCTTCAAGGAAGGGGGAAAGAAAACAAGCCCCCCCCCCAAAAAAGGTGCTGTCTAGACAGAGTTATGGAAAACTAATTAGATTTAGGAAATTAGATCTCTAACCCAGAGATCTGACAGGTTAAAAAAAAAAAGGCATCTTTCCATCTTACAGACTTTCAAAGGGAGACATAATGTGGCCTGTCCCGAGAAGCACTCCCCAGCATCAAGTCTAGGCTTTTCCTGAGGGGGAGGGATAAAGGGATCACTGGGGGCTTCTCAGGACAGGAGCTCATCAGGGAGCATGGATAAGGCTGGAGAATGGAGTGGTATTTAGATCCAGGAAATCTGGAGCCCCCCTCCACCTCTTTTTCAGCACCTCACCCCACCTAGCAGTGAAGACATGAATATGAAAGGGCACGTTGCAAGCATTTTCCAACAACCAGAAAATCTTTATTTTTCTTTGCGCCATACAACTTCCAAAGGTACTCCTCCACCTCCCACCAAGGGGACCGCCTCCAGCCTAGCCAGTGTGACCTCCCCACACTCGCTACTTTTGCAGAACAACAAAATAACATGGGGTTGAGAACCAGTCTCTGCTGGTGTGCAGCTGGGATGAAATCTACTCTGGGGGCCCCCACGTTTAGGGATCAGCAGGTGGGGTAGGAGGGTCCTGCTGTCCCCTACTGACTACGCCGACGTTTCTTCCTTCGGCCAGTGACAAAAGTGTCACGCCGCCTTTTACGAGGCTGTGAGGCTCGAACCACTCCCAGAGCCAGGGGTTTCTCCCCAGAGATGCCAAGGTCAGCTCCCTGGTAGGGCCTCTTTTCGGCAGGAGATACACCTCCACTGAGAGTTCTCTTCCCAGACTTGGCAACGGGATGTGGAGACTGGCCAAGGCCTCTCGCCTCAGCAGAGAGGGAGTGGGATGCTCTCTGGACCCCCCGCCCTCCTGTCGAGGGCAGGCCTGAGGCAGGGTGAAGACTGAAGGGAGGCCCCCTTGGTGGCGACAGGCTAAGTTTTGAGGCCAAGAGGTAGGCAAAGCTGGAGAGTTCCTCATCCTCCCCCTCCTCCCCCTCCCGCTCCTCGTCCTTCCCTTTGGCCCCGTCCGTTGAGCTGCATGTTTTACTGACAGGAGAGCTTTCTGTCAGAACTAAGGCATCCCTGGCCCCCCTTCTAGAGGAAGTGCTTCCAAGGCCCTGGCAAGGAGATGTTGATTTGGGGGTCCCATGTGCGTGAGGCTCTTGATTCCCTGGTAAGGGAGCAAGGTCTTCAGGCTTGGATAAATCAGTATCCTCCCTGCCCTCTCCTTGGGGGTCATAGGAGTTAAAATTTGGTGGGTGGGTATCCTCACAGACCGCTAGCTGGAGGCCACAGGCATCTCCAATATCTAGTATGGTGACATGTTCTGTGGTTTCCAACAGAGGAGAGACAGAATGGCCTCTGCTTCCCACCTCCAGGCTGGCCTGAGGGAAGGGGGACATACCCTGGGTCCCCAGCACAGGGATATTGCCTTGACAGGCAGGCTGAAGGGTTTCTTTGGGAACCCCCGGTGTGGGCACGCGGATACCACTTTCCAGCAAAGAGGGGCAATCTTCAGCCCACAGATCGCTGGGATCCCCTGTAGCCTCAGGGCTCTGTTCTCCAGTTTCCTCAGGCCTCACGAATGGGCCGCTGGCCCTCAGAGGTCCCGGAGGGCTGCAGTGGTCCGCCTCCTGCAGGGCGGCCATGCCCTCTGTGCCTCCGCAGGGAATGGCACTGCGCCCCCCATCCCCAGGCGCTGCGGTCTCCCCAGGACCCAGAGGAATGTTGCTTCTGGAGCCCAGTACCTGGCAGCCTCCCCGATGCTCAGTGACACATTCCCCATCGTGGAAGTTCTCTATGACCTCCTCAATTTGTAAGGGCAACTCCAAGGCCACGGCATCCAGCTCACTGCTCAGCCAAAGTCCTGGACTGAGAGAGGCTCCGTCCCCCTCCCTGTCAGCAGCTGCTCTAGGGTACAGGTTCTGATCATAACCCTGAACCACGGGAGGACCTTTGTCATCTCCCCACATGGCTCCCGAAGAGCCTTCCTGGGGCACTGCTAGTGGCTCAGTCCCTTGAGGAAGCACTCCAAGACCCCCTAGCTGCTGGCCTGTCTGCAACCCCAGGACCCGCTTTTCTAACCCCTGTCCTTGCAGGAGAGCAAGCTCTTCGAGTCCCACATCCAAATGGGGAACTATCTCAGGCTGGCGGCCTTCCTGCCAACAAAGGGGCAGAGTCTCAGAAGTTCTGTCAGCCACCAGGGGGTGCCCGGGAGACCTAGCCCCTCCCAGGTGGTCGTCCTGAGGTGGGGATATTTGATTTGCTGTCTTCCCGGCCCCTCTTTCCTCTGTATTTAAGGACCCTCGAGTTCCCGGTGGAGCTGTAGGTTCTAGCTGCAGGTCCCAGCTGCTGGGGGACGGCACGGTGTCCCTGTCTCTGCGCACACCCCTCGGGCCATCTAGGGCCCGCTCCTGCCCACCATGCTCTTCTCTCACCCGTTTTCCTGGAGAAGTAGCCTTTCCAAGGCGAACGGTGCCCCCAGCCACCCGCGGCCCAGGTGAGGGCCGAAGCCGCCCACCCCCATCTTCATCCTCCTCAGAAACAGAAGGACTGGAGTCTGATTGAGCTCCACTGCAACTAGGAGGGGCCTCTGCATCCTCCTCTTCCAAGGCCAGGAGTCTCTTCTGGACCAGCTGGAAGGAGAGGGGACAAACATTGGCCGTGAGAAGGGGTGGCTGAGGGGATGGTGAGGAGATGGTACTTGGGACAGGGCAGGGAATGCAAGTAAATGGCCTAAGTCACGGTATCAGAAACAGATACCATAGCTCTTCTCTTCCGCCTTCTTGGGTCTTATTCCCATGCTTTGACCCCTTATGCTTGCTCCCCTTTTCCTGTGTTTCCACAGTCTCTTGCCTACTTGTTCTGCACCGGAATCCCAATCCTCAAGCTGTCTGTCTCCAGAAGTCATACCAACCAAGACAGCGTAAGGTTAGGTAAAATCACGCAAGCTGCTTATTCTGACATTTCCTACCTCCCAGGTTTACCTGGGCAAGACTGAGTCCTTCCTCTTGCTCTAGCTCCTCAGTTAAGGCCAGTGGGTCCCTCTGCTGTTCTGGGGACAGCAGATCTGCCAGAAACCGAGGATGAATGACGGCCTCCACCTGGGGAACAGAAGAAAACGGTGATCGGAGTCCCTGACAGGAAGTAACCTGGAAACCAAGAGGCTCTAGAGAAGAAGCCATGTGTCCCCCTCCCCCAGCCCTTCCCCGGGGTTGTTATTAACCATGACCACCACCAGCTGTACACATTCACATGTGTCCATGCATGCACACACATTTCTCAGTAGGAAGACAGCCTAGTTCCTAACTGCCTCGAGAAAAACCCTAAGTCGTTAGTCCCCTGGAGTTTCGAACCCAGGATCTGCTAGAAACCAGACAGACACCCAGGTCCAGCCCACCTTGGAGACAAAGATCTCCTGAGAACAAAGCTCATCGATGTAGCTTAGGAGGCCTGGATCTGGATACATCCCTTCCTCCTCCTGCTGCTGCTGTTCTTCCTCTTCCTGTTTTCCATCTGCTGCCCCGATGGCCAACTGACTCCCCACCAGCCTGTCCATGATGTCAGCATACTCCTTCACAGCTTCCGGGGGGATCTCCTTGGGGGCCTCAGGAACCGGAGGCCTCTGTGTTTTGCGCTGCCGCCGGCGGGGGGCCCGTGCCTTGGAAGCCGCCTTTTTGGGAATGTACGCTAAGGGAAGAGACGCAAAGGAGGAATGGCGGGTGGCACAGGGACTGTGGCTTCTGCCTCCCAACCCTGGGTTGGTCAGGGCAGCAATCCGGGTACGCTGGAAGGACGACAGGCTGGATCAGGCCTGAAATGGGACCAGCCGTGGGAGCAGATTGTGGAGCTGGAGGGTCCAAGACAGTGCCTGCGTGAGGCATCTGGAAACCCCTGAAATTCCAAGCAGTCCTCTGATCCAGCCCCCATTTCTTAGGTATTATGCCCTCCTGTACAGCCTGTTAGAGAGTAGTCGGTTTACTTGGCCAAGATCAGTTTGGGACAAAGGGAACCTGGGAAGCCAGCCTCCTATGTATGTCCGGCTCAGAACATCACTGCCACCCCCCAGAGGGATAGTGACAGAAGCAGGGCCAATGCCTTCCCTAGTGCATGACTGCCCTGCGCACACCTCCCTTTGAGCCTTGGGCCCCAGGCTCCGGTTGGAATGGGGTAGTCTTACCTGGCTGCTGGCTAACCTCAGGGGCGAGGATCCCTGGAGGGTCGAGTTTCAGGGGGGCTGTGGGAGGCAGGCACTGGGACCCATTCGTCAGCTGTGTGTTCTGAATCTGCATCTCCTCTTCGGCCTCAAACTCCATGAACCTGCAGAGGGTGAGGGAGGCCTGGACAGTGCCGAGAAGGCCAGACACTAGGAGGGAGCTGCTCACAGACGGCCCAGTAACCATTCCGGGGAAACCTCACAAGGTCACGACAGAGTCCCTCACGTGCAGTCATCCCTTAGGAAACTTGTTGAGAAAATGAATGTTGAGCTTCTCCAGGACAGAACCATCACTTTCACTTCTATTTCATCCCTGATCTCACCCAGCATCATGGAGGATGTACAGCAGCAATTCATACAGCCTTAAGTCAGTCAGCCCTATGCCAAAGCCTAGCAGGATCCTACCAGCCAGCGCTACAAGGCCTCATCTGCCTCTACCTACAACCCTAAAGGAGGACTGAAATCCTAAAGCAGGGCCTGGGGTTGCAGTTCAAGGCAGTTCCGACCAGGGGGCAGTGCTGAGATCCAAGTCCTGAGGCTGGAACTGGGTGTCAGGAAGAGTAATTCTAGGAGGTATGGGTCCAGAAGGGAGGAAATGGAAAGTTAAGTTTTGGAGGAAAGGGTTCATTTTCCCCAGAGTTACTTCTTTAACCAAGGCGATGGTCATGGAGAAATGAGGGATAAGAGCCAGGAGACCACTGTGGGCATCCAGGACCTTCCCCTGACCAACCTCTTTAAGTACCAAGCCCTCCTTGGGATAACAGGGTAAATGATTTTCTGTGCGACTCTTTCCAGAGGAGGAGTGGTCCCAAGGTCGGCATCAGTAGCCACCTGCTACCTGGTCAGTGAGATAGGAAAGAACCTGCCCAGTAGGGCTTACCTCCTCATTGCTAGGTCCCTTTACAAGGAATTTTTACACCAACTGGGCTCCAATCCCATTCTAAGAGCTTCAATATCAAGGACCTGTATGTATAATTCAGGATCTGGGGGAGGGAGAGCTTTCAAGGTGAGAGGACAGAAAAACCCAAGAGTCAAGGTGGTGGAAGCAGTGAGAATCCGGGAGACCCCATTCTAGTCTACACCACTCCTCTTAGTATCCCTTTTAATAAGTACCCACACACCCCGATCCACGCCTCTTACCTGCCCCCATCCATCCCTCCACTACACAGCACCCCTCAGGAGAATGAGGGTTGGTTAAACTCACTTTTCTGCCATCTCATAAAAGATCATCCGGTCAAAGTTGCTCGTGTGTTCCCACTCCTGCACAGCCCTTGGCAGTCCCTCCTCCAGGGTCATAGTGGGCTTCAGCCGGGCCAGGGAGCGAAGCACTGGGCTAAAACCCCCATTGGGTCAGTCACGTTCTACAATGTGCCCCCCCATCCACCTGTCCCGACAAACACCAACACGCACCCCCTTGTCCCTCAGCAGAGCTAACTTGCCCCCCAATCCTTGTCACATCCCACCTCTGGTTAGACTTCCAGACCCCCAACCTCCCATCCACCCATCTACCATACTGGACTGTCTTCTGGATGAAATTTTCAAATCTCACACAAAATCAGATGACTGTTTCTGCTCCCCACTTTTGAAATCAACCACCCCTAATTCTCACAGTGCTATCCTCAACTAAACATGAGAAAGAAAGCACTCATGTTATTAAATTAATGGGTTCATTATACAGTAGGCTTAACCCTGCCCAAAGGCTCTTGCTTTTCAAAAAAGGCACTACCTAACCCAAATGAATCTCTAATTAAAGGTTGTGTGGTGTTTGTGTTTGTTGGTTTTTAAGTGTTTTTGTTTTTGTTTTTTGCCTCTGGGATACCCTTCACAGACAGTCAAATATCAATACTCTTTGTATTGATATTGAAATTAAGTTTTTTATGATTCATTTTTGCCCTTCTGACTTGCCAGAGTCCTCAAGCACTGTGCCTAGAATCACCTGCTGACGCTTGTTATAATTAGGGATTTCAGCACCCCAGGATCTCGGGACTGAGTATTTTACCAACTTCCTGGGCGACTGTTACAGAGAGTCTGGGTTGCATTTTGGAGGAGCCCCTGGGCATTGAAAGCAGGAAGAGGCCAGGAGTTAGAAATCCAGCCTGCTAAGAGAACTCAGAGCCGTCTGGAGAAGGCAGGGAGCTGGTAAGGGGATCTACACCAAGGACTCTGGGGGAGCCTTTTGATTTATTCACTCCAGAGTCAGGGTGGAAAGGGAGATTCCTTTAGGAGCTCAGAGACTGGGAAAGCAAATGCACCTGTTTTTTAAATCCAGTAAAACGTGGTATGTTACATAGTGGTTTTACACAGAATGCCAAGAGTGCGGTGCAGTTAAGGGAAGCAGTGGGTCTGGGGGAGAAGAAGAGAAAATTCCCCAGATGGCTGGCTAATGACTTGGCTTTATAGACACAAAAGACAGCCCCTGACCCCTGGGGTCCTGGGCTAAGCATCCACTCACATAGACATTCTGGCCTTTTGTGAATTCTCTTCCTCTTCTCCGTTGCCTTTTTTAGAATAATAGTAATAATACTAGCAGCTTCATCTACAGGAGGCATTCTCTGTGCCAGGCGCTCTGCTAAGCACTTCACAGGTAATAACTCATTTCACCTCAGCAACCCACTGAACTTGGTATAATCATCCCCTTTCTAGATGAGAAGACTGAGGGCAAGGTAGTAAATGTGGGGCCCAGGGTCACCAATCTAGCAAGCAGTGGAACCTGGGCCATCGGTCACTAAGCCAGCTCTACCACCTCCCTATCTCAACTTGAACTCAGAAAGAAATAGCAGGTGGTGGGGCGGGGTGGCACATCCTTTGCCCGGCCCCCCACCATCCTCCACTCCTACACAAATGGTCAGGGCCCAGCACTCATGCTGCTGGTGTGGACAGCTTAACTCGATGTCAGACGGTAATAAAATAGAATGGAAGGCCCCCGTACTTGGTGTCAGAGACCTAAGCTCTACACATGGCCCCTCGCTTAAGTCACAGGAAACCTCTGGGCTTCGGTCTTCTCACCTAAACATGAGGATTACATTAATATGCTTGCCTGAACTCACAGGGTTGTGAGGATCACTTGAGAGAAGACCCCCGAAAGCTCATTATAATCTGGGAAGTGGGTAAAGAGGCTTATCACCATCATCATCATCGTTATGCTTTTGTGTTCTCATAGCCTCGCTAGCTCCCTCATGACCTGCCCTCAAGTATTCCTAGAGAGCCCAACCTCCTGTCCGGCCCAAAGTCCCCTTGTTTAAAAGCGCTAGGATAATTAATCTCCGATCTCCCCACTTACATAAGAAAGCAGGAAAGGGCTTCCGCATCGGGACTTTGAGACAAGTGCCTCCGAGCCAAGGCTTTGTAGCGCTGCCAGCGGCGGAAGTTCTCATAAACACCTTTGGAGGTATAGGAGAGGTCACCCGGTGAGGGCTTAGATTGGGCGGCCAACGGACCTCCTTCTCCGGTTGCCCTGTGTAGCCCTGGCCAAGCCTTTTCCAGGGGCACAATGGGGGCCAGCTGGGTAGCTGGTGGTAGAGCCTGAGCAGGAAGGCCTGGGAGGCCCTCCTGGCTCACCCCGACAGCCTTCGTGGGCAGAAGGGTCTTCATGTTAGAAGCTGTCATGAATTGAGGGGGAGGCCCCTCAGGGGCCCCGCAGGGAGTGCCTGAGGCAATCCAATTGAGGGCTGGCTGAGTAAGGATGAAGTTCTGAGTTTGAGAGGGCTCAGCTGGCCCCCCTTCTGTCTTGACTTTGACAATGATTCCAGCCCCATTGGGGCCAGGGCCCCCATCCCCCGTCACCAACAATGGGCTGGGGAGAGCAGAGAGCACCAGAGGGTTGCCTGGAGAGAATGCTGAAGGCATGGGAGGCTGTGGAGGCGGCTCCCAGGGTGGCTGGTCTGGTGGGCCAGCAGCAGGCTGGGGAAAGGGAATTGCAGTGAAAGGAGACAGGGCGGCACCAGGTGTCATGGTCATATCCGGTCCCGACAGTGGAGATGCTGTTGAGACGAAGAAAAAGAGGGAATGGAGTAAGAGAAAAGGAGGTCAGAGGTTAGGTCATGGGAGTTCCATTTAGTCCCTGAACAATCAGAGCACTGATTCTCAACAGGTGAGGGAAGGACTAGGGCGGGGGGACCCGCACAGTTTGCAGGTATCCCCCAAGAGATTTTGACGTCCCTTACTCCTAGGTGAGAATTATTGCCCTAGAGAAATTGCAGTGGCCCTTGGGCCCGTGAGCTCAGACTCCCTAACACATGGCAGCTAGCACCCAAGTACCTCTTAGTCCCACCCACTCCAAACACGTCCACACCACCTGAACCCTGCCCCCAGCTAGTCTGTGGTCCCTGCCACGGCTCACACAAGTGCTGTTCCCTGGAAAGTGTGTGTGGATTAGATGTTTGGTTTCCAGAAATTTTGTTATGTAACAGCCAGGAATGACTAAGAGATAAGGACCAGGAAATGGCTGAGGGGAGGGGTGGCTAAGAAAGGAGGTTTCCAGAGCTCTAAGTAGCTGCTGGACATGTTAAAATTTGGTGGTGTAGACTGTCTGTAGTCCCTCTGCTTGGAAGTCCTAATAGCAGAAATTTAGGGTCCACTATGAACAAGGCACAATGAAGTCTGAAACACAGTAGGTGCTGAGAAGGAGCTCTGTGGACTCTAGGCCAAGAACTCAAGGAAAAATACATAAAATGTGCACTTAATCAATCAGGACATGTGTCTCAGGAGTTTTAATTATCATAATAGAAGATCATTTGCCTAATTTCATACAAGTCTCCCCCCGCTCTAATAAAGAATATTCCCCTGGCAAACTAACAACACTCAGCTTCCACTTCCTGACCACGAAGGAGACATGGAATATGAGCAAACTCATTATCTCAACCACAAAGCAGAGGGCCAGGAGGATTCTGCAAAGTGAAATGGGTCTGAGGCCCGAGTTCCACAAAAGGTAGAAAAACTGAGAGCATCTCAGGGAAGCCCCATCTCGCATTCCAGTTGGAGCTATCCACCTCCCCTGGCCCTGGGAAATCAAGGGAAACTGCTCCGGGAAGTGGAAGAGAAGCCCATTCTGGGGCAAAAAGGAGCCATCAGGCTCTGAGCAGAGGCACTTAACAGTACCTTCCAGGCTAGCCTTTGGGAGGACATTTCTCTACAGACTAGGCAACAGATAACCCAGCGGAACAGTTTTGCACCTACGGTCTCCACCCACTCCACTCAGTAAGATTGAGAGTGGCTCCAGCCCAGTTCTCTCAGGGCATAATTCTAGAGCAGGCTCCAATTGCCTAAAGAAGACACAGGAATTTGGACCTTCCCCTTGAGCCCTCTCTGTGCTGCTCGCACCACACACACCCCTGCCCATGCCACACAAACATATGTTGAAGGGATTCCTCTTCCAGAGAAACAAGTCGCTAACTGCCATCCCTTTTCTATACTTAGACTTTCCCCTGAGGGGCTTTGATCTGCCTCCCAGGAGGCCCTCTTCATCCCCTAACCCAGTGTTAATGGCACAATCTCCTTCCCCAGCCTTCCCAACACTCATGACTTTGCTGGGGTCTAGTGTTCTTACAATCTCTTTAGGTCAGCCCCAAAAGCTGGTCCCCAGGTAAAGTGTCAAATCTGAATTCCCAAGGGTGTGAGCAGGTAGCCAAGAGCTTCCCCACCACTTGCAGACTTACCTCCATCTGAAGCCATCCTCTCAGGTTTGGGCACTAACCGTGGCTGTCTGGAAGACTCCAGAATGAGACAGTCAGGTCCAGGACCCAGAGAGCAACCTGGCCCCAGTAGATACACAGGGATCCAAGGAAGGGAAGATAAAGATCAGATCAAAACAGAACTAGAATCTAGGACTCAAGGCATTCTGCAGTGGGGGAGGGGAGGGGAGCAGGGGCAGAGGTAGAGAGAGATGCCAAAGGGCTCTGGTAAGTAAGCAGTAACCAGGAATTCCCTCCAAACCAGAGTATGGCAACACAACTGTTGAGTGTCTTTTTAGGGCAATTTGTAAATTCTTTCTGATTCCCAACATGACATTTTTACATCTCGGTTACTTATACATTTCTTTATATATATATATATAATATATATAAATAGTTTTATGCCCTTCAAACCCACCCAGTTCTGTAACTGACTTCCTATTAATAGCAGGTTGTGACAGACCCTAGGCTTAATTCAATGTTGTCTATATTTTCCAAACCAAATTCAGAGCATATAGTCCCTGCACTTAAGGATCAAAGAAACAGAATGTTTGAAACTAGGATTGTCTCAGAAAATCAGGGTGTATGGTTGGCTGTATGCATATCATTTCCTTAGAAAGCTGTCCTGCAGGGGCGCCTGGGTGGTTCAGTTGGTTAAGCGGCTGCCTTCCGCTGGGGTCATGATCTCAGGGTCCAGCCCTGCCAGGCTCCCTGCTCAGCTGGTGGCCCTGCTTCTCCCTCTCCCTCTGCCTGCGGCTCCCCCTGCTTGTGTTCCCTCACTCACTCTCTTTCTCTCAAATAAATAAATAAAATCTTAAAAAAAAAAAGCTGTCCTGCAGTCCCAAATAGTCCAGTACTATCAGCTCTGCAGTCCACAGGAGGTTCAGCTTACCCTTGGCTGAAAAGCACCATTCTACCAAAAACTGCCATTCAGCCTAAAATTCCAAAATCAAAAAGTCCTTTTTGTTAAATTATTTTGTTGTTTAAAATTTTTGTTAAATAATTTTAGTTTTTGAAATGGCAAGTACATTAACATGGTTCAAAAGTTCATATGCAAAACGGAATATACAGCAAGGGTCCTTCCCACTCCTTTCCTCTGGAACTGATTTCTCTCTCTCGCTCTCTCTCCTTTCTTTTTGGATCCAATTTCTTTATCCCAGAGGAAACCAATAGTATGTTTCTTGTGAATCCTTGCAGAGATATTTTATGCAGCTACAAGTAAATACAGACTATATCCTTTAAAAAAAGAAAAACGTTTTCAGGCTTTTCTTGGTTATAAAATTAACGTATGTTCCAATGTTTTTGCCATTGTAAATAATACTGTAACGATCGTCTTTGTAATATCTGGGTTCCAATTGTCATTTTTTAAAACCCAGAGTTCTATAAAGAGAATTTCTACGTTCTTTTAAAAATTCGAAATAACCTTAGGAGGTGCATCATATTATGCTATTATTAGCTACTCACCACTATAGGAAAGAGCGCTGGATTTGTGGTAAAGAGACCTGAGTTTAAATCTTGGTTCGAGGGCGCCTGGGTGGCTCAGTTGGTTGAGCGACTGCCTTCGGCTCAGGTCATGATCCTGGAGTCCCAGGATCGAGTCCCACATCGGGCTCCCTGCTCAGCAGGGAGTCTGCTTCTCCCTCTGACCCTCCCCCCTCTCATGTGCTCTCTCTCTCATTCTGTCTCTCAAATAAATAAATAAAATCTTAAAAAAAAAAAAAAAAAAACCTTTAAATCTTGGTTCGACCACTAAAATATACTTCACCAGTTTCATAAAATAACTTCACGCTCTCTTCGCTGTACCTAATATTGAATACCCATCATGCACTCTTTACCGCCAATACTTTGAAATAGGACGGGGGAACCGGATGTAAAAGAGGGGAGGGAAGAAAACTTTCTTCTTTATACCCTAAGGTAAAGGGGCTCTGAATCCTGGAGCCTTTGTTTCTCCAGGCACTAGAAACCCACTGCCTGTGAAATGGGTGTGCATCTCGGGATAAAGACAGGATTCTATTCATCAATGTTCAACTCATATCCATTCCTACCCCCCTCTAACTCCTAGCAGTGTCTTGCACACAGTGGGCACACTCCACGTGTCTCCCAACGCCAGCAATGTTGCAACTGGAAGCCAACGCCTGCAAGGTTGCAACTGGGTTGCAAGTGGGCCAAATCCTTGCACTAGTCCGCCCCCTTCTGGCCTTGGAGAGAGGCCTAAATGGACTACATTTCCCGGCAGGCCTTGAGAGAGACTTCCGGCTTTACCGGAAGGAAATTAACAAAAACGTGAGACCATCAGAAAGAGCAGCCAACGAATTTAGAACTTCTGGCTTCGGTGTGGTCATGTTTCTCCAGTATTACCTCAACGAGCAGGGAGACCGAGTCTATACGCTGAAGGTGAGAAAAAAAAAACAACAAAAAATGGGTTGTAAATGGTCATGGCAAGAAGTATAGGTGGGAGAAGCGGTTGAGACCCGCCCCCGAACTGCCTGGGTGGGTGAGGGGAACTAGCAAGCCCAGAAGCCACGAGTGGTGGAAGGAGTGTATGACTTGTTGATCTAACCGTCGCGTGTCCTGTTTTCTTGTTTACCTTTTTTCGCGCAGCCTCCTCCCCATCCCAGACTCTGTCTCCCTGATGACGCCAGTGATTGAGTTTTCCCATCACTCCTGTACTGAAATTATGTCTCTCTTTCTTCCTCGAGCAGAAGCTTGACCCTATGGGACAACAGACCTGCTCGGCGCATCCTGCTCGGTTCTCCCCAGATGACAAATACTCTCGACACCGAATCACCGTCAAGAAACGCTTCAAGGTGCTCATGACCCAGCGACCGCGCCCTGTCCTCTGAGGGCCCCCTAAACTTCATGTCTCTTCTGCTACCCCTCAGAGACTTTCCGAAACCAAGCTCTTCAAACTGTGAGCGTGGAAGCCTTCTTACCACCCTTGCTCTTTGGAATCCGGTTTCATCGTTTCCCTTGATCATGTTTGTGTAAATCGATCATGGTAGCATCCTTCTTTTGAATCTTCTTTCCATATTTTGAATCACTGCTAGGTTATTAAAATGATTTGAAAAGCTCTTATTTTGTATGTTGTGGGGAAAAAGGAGGGGTTTAAAAACAAAAAAGAGGGAGATGAGAAGGAAGAGCACCCCAGGGGTACAACAAGAGCCCTTGGAAGAAAACCTTCAGTCACTGGGGCACCTGGGTGGCTCAGTCGTTGGACGTCTGCCTTCGGCTCAGGTCATGATCCTAGGGTCCTGGGATCGAGTCCCGCATCGGGCTCCCTGCTCTGCGGGAAGCCTGCTTCTCCCCCTCCCACTCCCCCTCCTTGTATTCCTTCTCGCGCTGTGTCTCTGTCAAATAAATAAATAAAATCTTCAAAAAGAAAAAAAAACCTTCAGTCACTGCTATGGCAGTAGTGCTGTGCGGGATACGGTGTTGGGGAACCGGAAAAATGGTTCAGACTCTTCCACAACTGTCCCCATTCACTGAAAAATACCCTTGTTCTCATTTAAGTAATTTCCTGCCCCTTGAAATGACGTTTTGACTCAAAATGGAGGAGTTGCTTGAAAAATAATAGCAGGGGCGCCTGGGTGGCTCAATTTTTAAGCGTCTGCCTTCGGCTCAGGTCATGGTCCCAGGGTCCTGAGATTGAGTCCCATGTTGGGCTCCTTGCTCAGAGGGGAGCCTCCTCCCTCTCCCACTCCCCCTGCTTGTGTTGTCTAGCTCTCTCTCTCTCAAAATAAATAAAATGTTTAAAAAAAAAAAAAGAAAAATAATAACAGCTATATTGTAGAGGGAATGCAGTGAATTGGAAGTCAGGAGACCAGGATTTCTGCATAACTTTGAGAAAGTAATCAGTGTAGTCTCATTTTTCTCATCATTTCTAAGCCTTATTCCAACTTGAAATTTGATAGGATTCAGTGGTGGATAACAATATATCTACACTGTGTTGCAAATAGAACTGTTGTGAATACAAATGCCTTGATATTTATTTACTCCCCCTCCGAAAATATTCCCAGGTTTTTAGTTCTCTCCATCAAGGAATTGTCTTCTCACATACACCTAACTTTATATTCTCTTTGGCAGCCAGCTGCTTTGTGGAACTCTACATGGATCTTAATTTAGAAGATGAGGTATGAGAGATTGAAGCAGGGATTTTGCTGTTTTTTAAGCTACTGTTGGGGTTAATTAAAAAACAAACAAACAAAAAACCCCTGGGAAATTTCTTAGGACAATTCATAGTAGAGGAATGATGAGGCAAAATACTGTATGTAAGCTTTCAAAAAAATGCTAGCTTGCTTCTTCCTCTCTTTGCTAAGTTAATCAACTCATTATTTTCCAGTCTTCCCGTTTGTGGCTTTTGACATTGGATTTGAATGTTTGCCTAGTGCCACTGATTTAAAAACTGCTTTATGGAGATTGTGTTCTAATTAAACAATCTTTTTCTACGGCATCAAGATTCTAGATTCTAGAAGCAGATGTAACTTAAATCGGCATAAATTTAATTTATCAGCACGGGTCCTGGAAAGGGATAAACATTTCTCTTGGACTCTGATGTCTGACTGTCTTAGCAGAAAAGTTGAGGATAGTTGCTGACTGCTGGAAAAAAAAAATCTCTCGACTTGAGTGATAATTAATAGAAGACAAATGATTTTTGAATCACTTATGGGAATGGTAAAATGAAATTCTTGTTTCCTGTCAAGCAATTTTTAATTTCTTAGCATGTTCACTTACAGGGATTTTAAAGTGTTACCCTATCTTATTAAGGGGACAGTGATGGAAGAAATGTTAATTCTTCAATAACTGGAAAAAGGATCTGCTATGGAAACTTCTTAAACACCAAAGTCAGTAAGTGAACTCTGCTAGCAATGTTTTGTAATTTGACTGTAATTTTGTCTTTATAAGTAACCCACTACCTGCCCCCACCCCTCCCCAAAAAGATTACTATTGTTCCATGCTACCTACCTGCTGTGTAAACTGAAATGAAAAGACTTTGATCTGGAAATATTCCTAATTGAAATAGAAAAGAAAAGGTAGACTGGTTTAAATATACCAAGGACTTTTTCCTTAAAAGGTTCTCTGGATATTAACATCTGAGATATGCTCAGAAACGGAAGAAGAGAGTTTTAAGAGGTGTAGTATATTGGTATTAGGTAGTATATGTAAGTGAATGAAAATACACTGGTATGAAACAAAATTGGATGTTGCAGAAACCCACCATTTCCTTATAAATATGAGAAAGTCTATGAGAGCAGTGGGGGCTGGCCGAGCCCAGCAGGGTCAGCTGTGGAGAGTGCAGGAGCCTTGGCCACCTGGCGTCGGGTTGCTCTGCTGTGCTCCATCACCTCTTAAACATGCATCCTGACTTATCTCCACACTTGCACACTGAAGAATGCAGTGTCTTGATAAACTTGCCTCAGGAATGTCACAAACACCACAGCATTCTGAAAATTTTTTTTAAAAGATTTTATTTAGTTACTTATTTGACAGAGCATAAGCAGGGGGAGCTGCAGGGAGAGGGAGAAGCAGACTCCCACTGAGCAAGGAGACCGATTTGGGACTGGATCCCAGGACTCTGCGATCATGACCTGAACTGAAAGCAGACGTTTAACTGACTGAGCCACTCAGGCGCCCCTGTTTTATTTCATTTTATTTTATTTTATTTTATTTTATTTTAGACCTGGAGGAAACAATGAGGTACTTTTTTACTCCATTGCCAGTGTTTTCCCTACTACTGCTACCAGAATATTTTTCTTAGCATGTTTAACATACAAATAGAAGTGTTAAGTAAATTTTGACTCATCAATATTTTGTTTGAAAGTTATTTCCTATAGCTTTGATCGAGACATTTAAATTTAACAATCTGTGCCCTGGCTTTGCCTGGGTCCTTACGCCTCACAAGTGGAAATGTTTACACATCATCCTTAGCAATAGATCAGAACTGTATTGAAAACCTGAGCCAGGAAATTCTCTTTTATCAAATGACACATAAAATCCAAAGTCTGGTTAAAAAGATCCAGTAATAAAAATTAAAAAAACAAAAAACTTTTTTGAGATATACAATGTGTAAATAAGGACTAAAATGTTTAAAAAACAGAAACAAAACAAAAACACAAAACAAGAAAGATCCAGGTAACAAAATGAGAAATAAATTCCCATTTAAAATGTGAACTACCAGGCGCCTGGGTGGCTCAGTTGGTTAAGCGACTGCCTTCGGCTCAGGTCATGATCCTGGAGTCCCAGGATCGAGTCCCGCATCGGGCTCCCTGCTCGGCGGGGAGTCTGCTTCTCCCTCTGACCCTCCTCCCTCTCATACTCTCTGTCTCTCATTCTCTCTCTCTCAAAATAAATAAGTAAAATCTTTAAAAAAATAAAAATAAATAAAATGTTAACTACCTGGGGCACCTGGGTGGCTCAGTCAGTTAAGCACCTGCCTTCTTTCGGCTCAGGTCATGATCCCGGGGTCCTGGGATAGAGCCCTGTGTCAGGCTCCCTCTCCGCCAAGCTTGTGCTCTCTTTCACTATCTGTCTGTCTCTCTCAAATAAATAAATAAAATCTTTTTTATTTTTTATTTATTTATTTTTTTTTTAAAGATTTTATTTATTTATTTGAGAGAGAGAATGAGAGAGAGCACATGAGAGGGGGGAGGGTCAGAGGGAGAAGCAGACTCCCTGCCGAGCAGGGAGCCTGATGCGGGACTCAATCCAGGGACTCCAGGATCATGACCTGAGCCGAAGGCAGTCGCTTAACCAACTGAGCCACCCAGGCGCCCCTAAAATCTTTTTTAAAAACAAGATAAAATGTAAACCTCCTTAAAGTTTGATTCTTTCTCTTTAAAGCCTATGATTAACAACTCTGGCTCATAGCTTCCTGAGGAAGCAGGAAATTCACTTCCTGAGGTATTAATGTTCTTCTCAGGCAAGCCTGTTGGTCATTCAAATCTGAGGCTTTCTCTCTTTTTTTAATGAGGTATGCCTGTAATTTATTTTTCAGATTCCTCCACCGGATTAAAAAGTCTTTTTCGCATTGCATTGTCATGCTCCCTGCTCTTGGTCCTCTTTTCCATGTACTCATTCTTCAAGCATTTTCTCATCTCCTGACTGAGGTCATTGCAATGACCAAAAAAATAGCAGAATGCAGGGGCACCTGGGTGGCTCAGTTGGTTAAATGTCTGCCTTCAGCTCAGGTCATGATCCCCAGGTCCTGGGACTGAGCCCCTTGCTCAGCAGGGAGACTACTACTTGTACTACGCTTGTGTGCGCGCGCTCTCTCGCAAAAATAAATAAAATCTTAAAATAAAATTTAAAAAAATTTCTTTAATTGAACCTTCAGTCTAACTAGAAAGTGAAAATAGCGTTTTTCTCCAGCCTCATTGAGGTATAATTGACCAAATTGTATATATTTAAGGTGTACAACATGAGTTGATATAAGCGTACATGGTAAAAGACCTTTTAAGGACAGGAAAAAGAAAAATTTAGCACAAAATGAATATAATTTGACAATACGGTGCTTTAAAAACAGACATCAGCTTAAAAATTTCAGTAATGGTCATACCTAGGTATATGGTATGGGAGGTTGGTGATTTTTAAAGAAATTATGAACGGTATTTTCAGAGACGCTTTTATTAAAAAGAGATGGTTTTTGAGGTTCTGAGGGCAAGGGGCATCGTCTGCTCCCCCAGTGCCTCCAGAGTGAGTTCGTGCAACACAGCGGGACCCAGAAGGAAAGGGGTTTGTTTTCTCCAGTGCACGCAGCTCAGGCCCCAACACTCAACTACAATTCCCATCTTCCTCCAGGCCTCGCACGTTTGGCTCCTCGGTCCCGCTGCGACCCCGGCGGCGCATGCGCGCAACCCTTTCCGTCACCTTGCAGACTGCAGAGGCTGGGCGGGGCTCCTCGACGCTCGCGGGACGGTACCGCCCTCCGACCGCTCCCCGAGGCTTCTCTTCGGACCGTTAACCTCGAATGAGGAACGAGCTGGGACGGAAGGGAGGGGCTGCGGCGGCGCTGGCACGGCCCGCCGGGCCCGGGGCCGGGGGCGGCGAGGTCACGTAACGGCTGCTCTGGCGTCTACCCGGGGAGGGGGCGCCCTCCCCGACAGCCGGAGCCCTCCTGAGCGCGCCGCGGCTCCGAAACAGTTACCGGCTCGTAAACAACAGCTGCGCGCGCACCCGCATCAGCTGGCGCCGGTATCCCGCACCTGCGACCTCCTCCTCCCCTCATCCCCGCCGCCCCCTCCTGTTTAACCCGGGCCAGCCTGCGAGGCCATCTCCTCTCTTGCGAGGACCCGAAGGAAGAACGGCGAGGGGCTGACCTGCGCCGCGGCCCTGGTGGGGGAGAAAGCGTCCTCCGGCAAAGGGGTGGCCCGTCCTGTCACACGCAGGAGAAACCCAGCGAGCCGACCGTGGGCTCGATGGACTAGCAACGACCTGCCACGACCCTGAGCTGCAGTCCGAGGGATCTTGATCCGCTCGCTAGCCGCCTCCTTCCAGATCCTAGGGACCGTTCTGCCAGAAGAGCGGGTGGGCCACCCCCGCAGACCTCTTGGAGACGGGAATCCGCTCTGCCCCTGCATCCTCTGCTCACCCTTTTCATTCTCCTCTATCCAGTAGTGTGGGGTATTTTTCCCGTTATGCATGCGCATCTCTCCTACCAGACCCAAGTGGATTATTGGCCTCCCAAATATCGGCTGGCTCTACACACACCACCCAGCCAGACCTGTGGGGTATTCACCTGATACACAACAGGTGGCCGGTGTACACCGTTTCGCAATCTGATCTGTGCTATATTCGCCTGATAAGGGTGGGCCTGCGCGCACTTTGTTCAACTAGAACCGTGGGACATTTACCAGATTAAAGACAACTACCTCGGCAGAAACCTGGGGGTCGGGGGGAGAAAGGCTTCACCTGCTTCTCTGAGACCATGGCACTGAGCCCGCAGCCCTGGACCAGGGGAGACAGCTAAATCACTCTTCTTTCTGAAGGAACGAAGTTCCACGAGATTGGCATCGTTTTGTCTTTTTTTTTCCCTTATTTACTGGTTGTGCACTTTCTAGGATAGTCCGTTTGAATTCTGAGTAGAATTCTTATTTGGGACTTTTTGTGTGGTGTAAATCAAGGTTATTGAGGGTTTTTTAAAAAGTTATCTTTTCTATTTTTGCAATCAAAAGTAAGCGTAGGAGGAAGGATTTTGCGGGGTTTTCCTTTTTTCTTTGTTCTTATAAAGGAAAAGAGAATAATGCATCCTCCAGAAACCACCACCAAGATGGCTTCAGTTCGGTTCATGGTGACACCAACGAAGATCGATGACATTCCAGGTTTGTCAGATACCAGCCCGGACCTCAGCTCCCGATCCAGTTCCCGAGTAAGATTTAGCTCACGGGAAAGTGTGCCTGAAACAAGCCGTAGTGAGCCTATGAGTGAGATGTCTGGAGCCACCACTTCACTAGCAACTGTTGCACTGGATCCAGCTAGTGACCGGACTTCTAACCCCCAGGATGTTACCGAGGGTAAGTGGGAACACAGATGACAGGATACTTTAATTACTGGCTTATTTATCTGATTGATTTCCATTATACAGTAATCATCAGGAACCGAGCAATCTCTTTTTGAGATGCCTAGGAACCCTTTGGAATAATGGTTAGCACGATGACTGTCTGTAGTAATAACTTTGGCATGTGGGAAAGAAAGTAGATTTCTATTTTTACTTCATTTTTGCCTCCTTGGAATTGAAATGAGTGGTTTTGCTTAAGGGTGAATATCAAAGAATTTAATAGTTTTTCAGCGCAGAGAATCCTAAATTGTGAAATTTAGTGGAGAGCGAGCTTTGCGGCTCTAACTATTACAGTCTGCTTTTAAGGCTAGTTACTAGCAGTAGTTATTGATCATCTCTTAGTTATTAGCTTTCCTACAAAGACTTCAGATATTGTATCACAAAATTCTTTTTAAAAATGTATATTTTACAGAGACAGTGGTTCAAGAAGCTAAGTTCACAGTGAGGCTGGTGGGTCTATTGTGCTATACTGTGGAATGGAGAAATTCTGAAGAGGCTTTTAGGGCCTGATTCCCATATAATTTTGTAAAGAGGCTTTTAGGGCCCGATTTCGACATAATTTTTTCACTTTGAACTTTATATGGGATGTATTAGTCTCTGTAGTCAGGAAGTAGTGGTACCCAAGCCACTTCTGATTTACTTCACCACTGCAGACCTTTAGCTGCCTAAACGAATTTGTGTTAGCTGGTTTGGAAGTTTTTACTGGATTTAGTGGGAAGAGGTGATGGAAGAGAGAAATGAGATAAAATGGAAAGGTCATAACATTTTTCAGACTGTGGGATAGAAAAGTTTGAGAATTGCTGTACTGATTTATATGTTTAGTTTTGTGCTAAATTCTGACGTAGATATGTCAAGTAATGAAAATTTCTCTTAAGAATCTTAAAGACTCTTAAAATGGTATTCTACCCAAATTTGAAAACCATAGCTTCAGCTACTGACTTGACATTTTCCGGTGTCAGGAAATACTGTTCCTCTTAACCTAAAGGGTGCAGGAAACCAGAATGATTTTAGTTCCTTATTTCGGTTTGTGTTTTTGAATGTTTGGAAACAAGGTAGAGTTGGTAAAGTTTGTAGTCCTCGAATTCACTTGACTGACTTAGGGAGATATGGACTTATCTATTTACAACTTCTTGACAAACTTTATACCATGTACCATGGTATTAAAGTTACATTATGGAATAAAAATAATTTATCATTTTCTCTTCCTCAAATTCTAAATTGTTGTTTTAGTTTATATCCATCATACTATATTTAGGTTGTAGAAATACCAGGTATAGACTATAACAGTGTTAATTTTTTTATTGCTATAATTGTCGCTAGACAATTTATGGCTAAATGTTGTTAGACTTGTGACTTATATGTTATGGAACTGTATTTTTAATCTGTTTAAAAAGTGGACTTGAGTAATGTGTTAGCCTTCTGGAACAGGTTCCTGATCCAGGCTGCTGTTCTTACCTTATTTACAAGCATTCTTTACAGGATAGAGCAGTGTCATTTTACATGATAGGGGTAAAACTGGGACATGTCTAGGTGAAATCTATGCTGTCTAGGTGGATATAGAAGTTAAAGCTTGGCTCTCTTTCTAACATAGTCCTTAATGTTTAAATACTCTGGTACCAAATGAAAGAGAAATCAGTAGTCCAGCCATTAGATTGCAATTTCCATTATATTCTCAGGAAACTAGAGATAGAAAACTATTTTCCAGTATATTCTCAGGAAACTAAAATAGGAAACTATTTTACTAATGACCTATTTTTTTCTCTTTCTATCTTCTAAAAGAAATTCTTATGACAACTATAATCTTATGATATATTTTCCCCACTATCAGAGGGACTGGTCAAAAATACAATTATTTCATCTTTGGCTTCATAATCTGTGGATACCCTTGTTAGATCTTTATAGGATGCTGTTGTCAAGAAAATCAAGGACATAGTGATCTACACTTGTCTCTGGGCTGGCATTATTTTAGGAAAACAACACTGCGTTTTCTGCAATTGATTCTGTCTTTAAGCTCATAGTGTATTTCAAAATTGTGTTTGCTATTTTAATATTTAGGATTCTGTGACTTTTTGGCCTTTTATACATCCTTCTGTGATTGTGATTGTATGATTATCTCTCCTTTCTCCACAATTCCCATGCCTCCCACATTTCTTCCACATTTAAGCTTCCCATCTTAAATTTCTTGTCATATGCTTTTTACATTACATTGCACAGCAGGGGGTGGGGGTTGGGGGTGGTGTGAAACAGGAAGTTTTAAATACTTATTCTGTCTGTTTTAATTTTTTCTACTGTTGGCCTTTTGAGTAGATAATTATTTTTCTGTTATCAAAGTATTTTTTTTAAGATCTTATTTATTATAGAGAGAGAGAGCGCACAAGTAGGCAGAGCAGCAGGCAGAGGGAGAGGGAGAAGCAGACTCCCCGCTGCGCAGGGAGCCCAACCTTGTGGGGGCTCCATCCCAGGACCCTGGGATCATGACCTGAGCTGAAGGCAGATGCTTAATTGACTGAGCCACCCAGGCGCCCCTGTTACCAAAGTATTTATAATTGTCTTTTCGTTTTGTCAAGGTTCCCTTAGAATTGATGGGACTGTGCAGTTGGTAAATAAAAACAAGAGTCTTAGTCTGTACTTGCTTATACATGAACAGTGCCTTAAAGATACCAGGAACTGGGGCGCCTGGGTGGCTCAGTTGGTTAGGCGACTGCCTTCGGCTCAGGTCATGATCCTGGAGTCCCGGGATCGAGTCCCACATCGGGCTCCCTGCTCAGCAGGGAGTCTGCTTCTCCCTCTGACCCTCCTCCCTCTCATGCTCTCTGTCTCTCATTCTCTCTCTTGCAAATAAATAAAAATCTTTAAAAAAAAAAAAAAAAGATACCAGGAACTGTTGAGAGTGGATAGCTTTGGGGAGTTATGAAAATAGAGTGGAGGATGGGAACTTCCCTTTACCTAAACAGTTCAGAAGGGCATGTACAATTTTTTATATTGAGGGTATATCACTTTTATAATACAAATTTTAAGAGGCATAGCATGTTAGGGAACCTCAGATGATCAAAAATTGAATTCTGAAAAAAAAAATTGAATTCTGGTCAAACTCCTTTTTAAAAACTGAGGAAACTAAGGCTCACAGTGATGGTTATTTGTAGCTCACAGAGTGGCAAAGCCAAGACTGAAGCACAGGCCTCCTGACTTATATCCAGTGCTTTCCATATATCATTTTGTCTCTGCCATAATGAACATTTTTTACATTTGCCTCATAACCATCTGGCTCTCTTAAATGATTGTTGAAATAATAATTCCCAAAAAAGAGCAGGGAACATATTTTTATATGTCTTACACAGTATCTAATACATTCATCCTTTTACAATTTAACACATGCTCCCTGAGGCTCTGATATTTGTGAGGCACTCCAGTAGGAATTATAGGAAATCTGTAGATGAGATAGTCTCTGCCTTTGTAGAGCTTGTAGTCTGGTGATGAAAATGACAAGAACGCTTTATCCGTTCCTTCACCATTTACTGAACACTTTTTAAAAAAAGATCTAATTTATTTATTTGAGAGAGAGAGAGAGACAGAAAGAGTACAAGCAGGGAGAGCAGCGGGCTGAGGGAGAAGCGATGCGGGACTCGATCCCAGGACCCCTGGATCATGACCTGAGCTGAAGGCAGACGCTTAACCGACTGAGCCACACAGGCGTCCTTACTGAACACTTATTAGGGGTCTCGTCCTGTTGTCAGTGTTAAGGATGCAGGACCAAGAAAAAGAATCCAATAACTGTTCTACAGAAAGTTACGATCTAATAGAGAAAACAAATGTTCATATAAATTATGCTGTATGATAAGTGCAACAATAAAGATACAGCAAAATACAAAAAAAAGGAAAAATGCAGCACGCTGTAGAATAATATAATAGATACAGCAAAGGAAAATGATGAACTGAGGTAAAAAATGGAGACACTTAGAGACTGGAGGACTTGGTGGGGTAAGGTGGTAGTGAAGGAAGTAAAAGGTTTAAAGATTGTGGTCAAACAGTTGGTTGTTGGAATTAATGGTTTCAGAGTTGGGGCAATTCCAGTGTTAACATGATCTAGTGTGCAGCCTTGGGAGTGGGTTTTTGAAGTGGAGTAAAAGTAGAAGCCATTTAAGTCAAGGAGCTCTAAATATACCAACTTCAAGGGTGGCTGTTACCAAGTTTTTATTGGGGGGTGTTAGGTGGTAGAGATGCAAAAATAACTTAGATAAGTCCCTTCTTTTTTTTTTTTAAAGATTTTATTCATTTATTTGAGAGAGAAAGAGCACACATGAGAGGGGGGAGGGTCAGAGGGAGAAGCAGACTCCCTGCTGAGCAGGGAGCCCGATGCGGGACTCGATCCCGGGACTCCAGGATCATGACCTGGGCCGAAGGCAGTCGCTTAACCAACTGAGCCACCCAGGCGCCCAGATAAGTCCCTTCTTCAGAGTCACCTTCTCTCTGAAACTTTTTCTGATTCAACCCCACACCCAGATAATAGATCAGTTCTTTATATCCCTATATCCCTTACTATAGCACCTATTTCACTTAATTTTGCTGTTTTTGTTTATATGTTATCTTTCTCAATTAGGCAATAGGGTTCTCATGGACAGGGACACAAAGTTGTCTCTGTATCATCAGCACCTAGTATGGTGTGTGATGCTACATATAATTTGCACTCAGTAAAATATATATTGAGTTGAAGATCTTCTAGACTAACAAAAATAGAAAAATAAACAAAAATTAAAAACATACTATGATAAAGGCAAATGAAATGTACCCAATAGAGCAGTGATGCTTCATCTGGCTGCATGTTGGAATGATCTAGAGATCTTTTTAGAAAATACTTCTGCCCCTTATCTAGGGATTCTGATTTAATTGCATCAGTAGTTTTTAAAAGCTTTTCAAAAATCTGATTTCTAACAGAAAGCCAGAGTTGAAGACCAGAGCCCCAAAGGAAAGAGTGATTAATGCTGTACCTATGGGAAGACCTTTCCCACCTGATTGGGATTTCACTGAGTGGATAGGCACAGCAGGCTTTTCCTTAAATGTTAGTAGGTCTAATAGAATAGAATATTTATCTTCCCTTGGAGCCATTACACTACATGTGTGTTTAGCCTATTTGACTGATCTACCAATTCTGTGTGTTATTGGTAGGTCTCATAAATGTCTCTCATGCTAAGGTTAAATCAGAATAATGATTGACTGTGCAACCTTGAAAGCTATCTAGTTTTTTTTTTTTCCATAAGAACATGTTTCAAAGTACTAAGTACTTTTCTATACTTCTCCAAAAAACTTCTAATTTTTTGCCCCAAACGAAAATAAGTGAATTACATTGTTTTGCCAATCAAAGGTGAATATTATAGTTGGCCCTTGAACAACACAGGGGTTAGGGGTGCCAGCCCCCATGCAAGAGAACATTTGAGTATCATTTTTTACTCCCCCTGAACCATAACTGCTAATAGCCTACTGTTGACTGGAAGCCTTACCAATAATATAAAGTCAATTTTAACAATTTTGTATGTATTCTATACTATATTCTTACAATAAAGTAAGCTAGAGAAAAGAAAATGTTACTGAGAAAATCATAAGAGTGGTGCCTGGGTGGCTCCATCGGGTAAGTGTCTGCCTTCGGCTCAGTCCCAGGATCCTGGGATCATGACCTAAGCCGAAAGGCAGACACTTAACCGACAGAATATCCAGAAATAATACTTACTTTCACAACTGGGTAATTTATATCTAAGATGCATGTAAAAAATTTACTTATTTTTTTGTAGTTGAGCAGTGTGCTAATTTCCAAATAAAATTCTAAGAATTATTAGTTCTTCCCTTGAGAGGTTAATTCTTTCCTTTCCTGAAAAATCATGTTTTGATATTTTTTCATTTTAAAGATTTTGTCAGAGAGAGAACACAAGCAGGAAGAGGGCAGGCAGAGGAAGAAGCAGGCTCCCCACTGAGCAAGGAACCCAATGCGGGACTCAATCCCAGGACTCTGGGGTCATGACCTGAGCCGAGGACAGATGCCTAACCAACTGAGCCACCCAGGCGTTCCAGATACTTTTTCATTTAAAAAAAGTCATTTTCTTAGGAGCTATGATGGGATTTCTCATCCAGACGAAAATTGAAACTGATAAGGTTAAGTAACCTACTCAAGGTCATACAAATAATAAACTGAAGAATAGTGATTTAAACCCAGGTGTGTGTGATTTTAATATCAGTATTCCTGTTATTACACTTCCTCTACTATACTACCATTGGTTGGCTCTGTTTAAACATTTAGTAAGAAGCATAAAAGAAATGCAATTTTTATGTTCGGTGTACATTTTTGCAGCTTTTTGCCTTGCACTGGGGACATGAAAGGAAACAGTTTATTGTTTTTATTATTCAAAAAGAGGTAGTAAAATGACATGTTTCCTGAATCATTTTAAGGTTCTATGTTCCTGAAAGGAAATCTGGCCTAAAAATATGTATTTTAAAGTTTTTATTGTTAAGTAATCTCTACCCCCAACGTGGGGCTGGAACCCACAACCCTAAGATTAAGAATTGCATGCTTCACTGATTGAAACAGCCAGGTGCCCCTCTTTCAGTGTCTTTTAAGTAAATGGTCTGCAAATACCCAGGGCAGCTTAGTAATGCTGAATTATACAGTTATTGATTTAATACAGTCATTTCTCCTAAAGTTAATGAATATTCTTATTTTGACCCAAGTTTCAGTAGATCTATTTGTTTTGGGGTTTTTTTTAATTTTTGTTTTTTTGTTTTAGTAATCTCTACATCTCTACCCCCAACGTGGGGCTAGAACTCACAACCTGAAATCAAGAATAGCATGTTATACTGACTGAGCCAGCCAGGCACCTCACAGCAGATCTATTTCAAAATGGAGTTTTATTGCAAGGGAGGAAAGAAGCAATAACTTATTTAAAACAATAACAACAACAATAACAACAAAAAAACCACTTGTTCTCTGAGGTGAAATTAACAAGAAAATTTTGTTTTGAATTGTGTTTTTATTTTCCTTTCTTTACATTTTTAGAAATATGTCTTAAGTTTTGACCATGTGTTGCAGTTTCATTTTCTAAGCACTGTTTGTAGTGTTGATTAGAAGCCTATCTAGCAAGTATTTCATAATAAAGAATGAAATGTCATACATCAGAAATGAAATTCTGAATGAGTTACTGAGTAGTCCATGTTCATAGTGCCAGTGTTGTTTTTGGTTGGTGATTCTTGGGTCCTACAATATCTAGGCTGTAATGACATTCGACTAATGAAAGAGATGGGCAGCCTTATATAGGGAGTTGTAATGTTGTAGAAAAGGAAAGAGTGGAAGCTGAGGACTCTGAGTACAGAGGCTTTTTGATAATGCCTTCTTTAATATTTGGGTCAGCAGCCAAAATGGGCGATATAGCTATCAAATTAGTTAGCCATCAACTATCCTTCTACTACATTCTTTCCTTCAGTGAAGACTCACAGCTTCAGTCCCTGAAGAAATAACTAGGCAAGGTAGTAGTATGTTGTGCTCTAAGGGTTCTGTCTATGCTTACACCATATTGTACATACAGTCCTGGTTTAAGATTGCCTTTTATTTTATAGTGAAGTAGATAATATGATTGTGAGCTCCTTGAGGGCAGGAACAGTGCCTCCTTCTCCATTGTATTCCTATTTCCTGGCACATAGTGGGCATTCATATATGTATTGAATACATGATTTCTTCAGCTTCAATAAAGCATGAAATTTTCCTGATGTTTTGATTTGGAGAAGTCTTTGTCTTCCTTGCAATACAATATGTTGAGTCCATCAGACAATAAGGTCTTTTATGTATTATCTTTCAGTTGTTAGCCCCCAAATATGTCATATATTCATCACTGATGCCATTTTATAAAAATCTGTTTTCATAGACAATTTTTTGTAATTCTGAGATTTAGGAATTTTAAATTCTTACTATCCATGATAGTTGGTCTTCACCAAAGTAGTTGATTAACTCATTAAATTATTTCTACAATTGTTCACATAATGCATAATTTAGAATTTGTGATCATTTTGATATTTTAAACCATTATTTACTGTCCAGTGTCTGAAGGAGAAAAAGGGTTTGCCGATATGCTAAATAAGGAAAATATATATACATTTTCTGCTTAAGAATGAAAGTCAGTATACTTTTACAGCTATAGCTCTAAATTTAAGTACTGAACTGCTTATTCTCTGCCAGTAAAATGTTTACAACGTTCTGTAGCACAGCCATTTGGAGTGTAGTATGTAAATGGTGCTGGTCCATGAGCTGTTTACTTAACCTGTCTGTGAGGAGATAAGTTCAGAAATTGAAAGTTTTTAAAAACTTGGATAGCAGTTTGATAGAGCAATTTTATGTCAAATCTGAATATAAAAATTAGAACTTGTGTTTTGTATATTTTCCATTTTTCTAGTATTTCATATGAATTGTGAATATAAAGAAAAATAGTCCTTTACCAGAGGTAATTTGCAAAGCACTGTTCTTTTGACTGCCTAACCTTCTGAATGATACCACATGAGGTATTGTTTCCCCACCAGTGGCCCTTTGAAGCTTGAGTAAATGAATGGGGGTCAGGGAGTGGGTTAGTCCTTCAGGCAAGTCTGATATTTTCCTTAAGAATCCCTGCTCTAACACGTGACCTCTTTCCTCTCTTAATATTTGAAGATAAGAAGTTAAAAATTTTTGGAACTCCTGTACCTTTTTAGAAGTTCTATAATTCAGACATTTTAAAGAAATTCTATAATTCAGATCTTTTTCCTGTCAAACAACATCCTCTTAATAAGATGAATTATTACAGATTTGTTGTTAGATTTATAGAATAAAGAGTATGAAGGGTTTACAACTGAGAATAAAACATAACCTTTGTTGCTCAAAGTTTATCATAAATTTACCTTGATCAAGAAAATTAAAGCATAGTGTAGTTTTCTACTTATATTTAGTTGCTGGCTGGTGGTTATAATGATTCAATGAGAATGTATATCCTAAATATTTTGAAGTAATAACTTGCTACATTAGAAGCAACTGCTTGGGAAAAAAAACAGAAAAAGCAACTGCTTGGAGGTAGATTACACTTTCTTTACTATTTTTTGTAAAAATACCATTTGTAATAGACCAAATACTATAAGCACAAAACTATTAATTGTTTACAATTTTAAAGGTTCTCTCAAGTGTGGCTGGATCTTAATAGTAGATAAAGTACTCTGAATGGATCTTCAAATTCAAGAGTTTAGGAGAGATTCATAAGATTTTAATCTGTTCCCAAATCAGAATCCGTTGTTCTTTGCACACTGCTCCCACCATATTTGTGTGTGTGTGTGTATGAGAGAGAGACAGAATTCTATGAAAAGGTGTAGACAGATGAGTTAAGTCTATATTGTGTGTATGTCATGGAACTTAGTCTGCTCTATTTTATACTTTTTCAGCTTTTTAATAGCATGCTGGTACCATTGATCAAGCTCTAGTTGCATTTTTTATTTAAAAAAATACTATTTAATGTGTTACTAAAACTTTAACATTATATCTGCAAGATGCTCTCAGGAATGAGCAGAATGACATTTGGTAAAACTCATGTATTCAAAATGTATGTGGCTTTTTAATTCCAGGAATTTGCTTACTGCTCACTTATTATAGAAGTTTTCTTGCATTGTGGATCCATTTTTAGCATGAATTACTAAATTCTTAAGAATCACTTCAGCTGGGCACCCGGGTGGCTCAGTTGGTTAAGCATCTGTTTTCGGCTCAGGTCATGATCTAGGGCCTGGGATCGAGCCCCACATCCGATTCCCTGCTCAGCGGGGAGTCTGCTTCTCCCTCTATTCTTCCCCCCTGCTCATGATCTCTCTGTCTCTCTCACTCTGTCTCTCTCACTCAAATAAATGAATAAAATCCTTTAAAAAAAAAACACTTCAGAACATAGTGTGGTTCTAGATTATTTGTGTATGGCTTTTGTACAATACAGTTCTCAGGTTCTGAGAACGAATAAGAAATACATATATGATTAACTCTAAAACTGAGTGGTTAGTATAACAATATAGTACAACCTGAAAGAATCCTTATGTTGAAAATAATTTCCCACTGACTTTTCCTTGTATAAGTCTTTTCACTACATCTAATTTGTCTTTGTTTTTTTTTAATAAATGGGTTGAATAAAACAAAATGCTAGTGGTCATGAGCTGTTAGCTGTGATTAAAAAGAAGCAGTTGGGTAGTGTAGCATGGTAAACTATACTTTTAAAATATTTCCCATAGTAGATCCATTCTTCTAAAGAATGGGTAGGCATGCTTTTTTAAAAAAAACAGACATAATGGGGCGTCTGGGTGGCTCAGTCAGTTAAGTGTCTGCCTTTGGCTCAGGTCATGATCTCAGGTTCTGGGATCGAGCTCCACATCAGGTTTCCTGCTCAGCAGGGAACCTGCTTCTCCCTCTCCCTCTGCTGCTCCCCCTACTTGTTCTCTTTCTCTCTATGTAAAATAAATAAAATCTTTAAAAAAAAAAAATCTGACATAATGTAGTCACAAAGTTTTACTGAAACTGATTAGTAAAATAAATATAATATGTATAATATTTGGCCTAATGTACAAAGCACTATGGGAGTAGTGCCATTATAAATGCCCTTTTTGCCTTAGCCTACCCTATGTCTTACTACTTAAAAATACCATAGTTTTTTTTTTTTTAAATGTAAAACTAAGTATTTCAAGTCTGTATGGTGACTGATTTCAAACAGCATTCAACACTATAAAATCAAAGTACAGGACTACCATTTATGTAACTGCCTAAATTTTATGTGAAATGGAATTTGACTCATAAGTGATTTGCTTTATACTTAGATCTAAAGATCTTTTATAAAGCATTCAGTGAACTTCAGTTTATTGTATTTTTTCCAGCATTTTATTGTGACAATTTTCAAACATACAGAAGAATTGAAAGAACACACCTGTATCTTTATCCTCCAAATTCTACAATTAACATTTTGCTATATTTGTTTTACCACATATTTATCCCTTCCAGTGGATCCATCTATTTTTGAAGCATTTTAAAGTAAGTTGCAGGCATCATTTATGCCTCAACTCCAAATACTTCTCTATGCATATAATTAATATGTAATATATAACTTAAAATGTTTTTGAGATTCATCCATGTTGTTGAATCTATCAGTAGTTTATTCCTGGTAATTGTTGAGTAATAGTCTATTGTATGAATATACAACAGGTTCTTTATCTTATTGATGGATAACTGGTCTGTTTCCTATTTGGGCTGCTATGAATGAAACTACTATAAACATACTTGTTCAAAATTTATTTTAAAAAACCTGCCAGGGGCGCCTGGGTGGCTCAGTTGGTTAAGCGACTGCCTTCGGCTCAGGTCATGATCCTAGAGGCCCCGGGATCGAGTCCCACATCGGGCTCCCTGCTCAGCGGGGGGTCTGCTTCTCCCTCTGACCCTCTTCCCTCTTGTGCTCTCTGTCTCTCATTCTCTCTCTCGAATAAATAAATAAAATCTTTAAAAAATAAATAAATAAAATAAATAAATAAAAAAATAAAAAACCTGCCAGACCAGGGTTCCTGGATGGCAGAGTCAGTTATGCTTCTGACTCTTGGTTTTGGCTTGGGTCATGATCTTGGGGTCTTGGGATACAGCCCTTCATCAGGCTTGGTGCTTGGAGTGGAGTCTGCTTGGAATTCTCTCTCTTATTCTCCGTCTGCCCCGCCACCCTGCGCAAGCGTGCGTGTGCTCTCTCTCTCTCAAATAAATAAACCTTTAAAAACAAAAACTGCCAGACCTCTTTCCAAAGTGGTTGTATTATTTTATATTCCCACCAACATTTGCTCTACATCCTTGCCAACAGTTGTTGTTTTCTTTAAGATTTTTTTATTTATTTGACAGCACAAGCAGAGGGGGCAGCAGAGGGAGAGGGAGAAACAGGCTCCCCGAGGAGCAGGGGACTCGATTGAGTTCTGGGATCCAGTCCGATGCAGGACTCGATCCTAGGACACTGGAATCATGACCTGAGCTGAAGGCGGATGCTTAACCGACTGAGTCACCCAGGCATCCATCCTTGCCAACAGTTTTAATGATGATTTTAATTTGCATTTCCCTGAAGGCCAGTGATGTTGAGCACTTTTTCAAGTTTATTAGCCATTTATATAACTTCCTTTATGAATTGTCTACGTAGATCTTTTTTTCCACTTTTTTTTTTCCAAGATTTTTATTTATTTATTTGACACAGAGAGAGAGCGAGAGCACAAGCAGGGGGAGTGGCAGGCAGAGGCAGAGGGAGAACCAGGCTCCCCGCTGAGCAGGGAGCCCGATGTGGGGCTCGATCCCAGGACCCTGGGATCATGACTCGAGCCGAAGGCAGTTACTTAACCAACTGAGCCACCCAGGCGCCCCATTTTTTTCCCCACTTTTTATTGAATTTTTGTCTTTTAATTATTGAATTGTAGAGGATTTTTATATATTCAAGATACAAGTCCTTTGTCAAATACATGTTTTAGGGGTATTTCCCCCCAGTCTGACTTGTGTGTTCATTTTCATAATGGTGTCAGTTTGTTGTATTTTTTCACAACATTTTATTATGAGAATTTTCAAACATACGGAAAGTTGAAGGACTTCTTTAGTGAACACCTATACACCCACCAGAGTCTGTGATTAACATTTTACTCTACTTTTCCTAACACGTATCTGTCCATCTATCTAAGTAAGTAATCTCTGCACCAAATGTGGGTGTAGAGATTACAACCAGCTTATGACCCCTAGATCAAGAATCGCATGTTCTACCAACTGAGCCAGCCAGGTGCCCCCATTGTCATAGTTTATTATACTTTAAATAGCTATTTCTAATTTTTAAAAAAGATTTATTTGAGAGAGAGAGCGAGAGAGAGCACGGGGGGAGGGAGGAAGCAAAGGGAGAGGGGGAGAAATCTAGGCGGACTCCACACTGAGCACGTTGTTGGGAGGGGTAAGAGGGGGACTCGATCTCAGGATCCTGAGATCAGAACTGAGCTGAAACCAAGAGTTGGATGCTTAACCAGCTGTGCCATCCAGGCATCCCTAAATAGCTATTTCTTACATTCTACCTTCTCTATCTAATCACTCCCCACACAGCACTCACCTCAGCTTTACCAGTCCTCCCCCAAACTTTTTCTGTATTACTTTAACTTTGCCTTCAATTTTTTATGCTCCTGCACTTTTATCTACAGTCCACCCTAAAAGAGAACTATTTTAAAATTGTTGGGCACTGTGGTATCAAAGCATCAAGTTGGTAAATGAATTCTCCTGTCACAGATTAACAGGAATGTGTTACCTTCTTACTTCTTTAGTTTGAGGATTTTTTTAGAGGGGAGAAGTGACAGGGTGACATTTGTACATAGGCTTATATGCACAAGCTGTACACAGATTTATAATCTGTCATTGTTCGTGTCCATCAACTGTAGATGATTAGCCATAGTTCAAATCTCTTTATTAAATAAATATGAAAGGCAAGATCCTATTGGAAATATCCCGTGGCACTGAAGTATTAAAGAACTTGGAACCCAGGGGCGTCTGGGTGGTTCAGTGGTTGGACGTCTGCCTTCGGCTCAGGTCATGATCCCAGGGTCCTGGGATCGCGCCCCGCATCGGGCTCCCTGCTCGGCGGGAGGCCTGCTTCTCCCTCTCCCTCTCCCCCCGCTTGTGTTCCCTCTCTCACCGTATCTCTCTCTGTCAAATAAATTAAAAAATTAAAAAAAAAACTTGGAACCCAGAATTTGATATTGAAATCTCTGACAATTTGGTAGTTAAGTTCCTTTGAATAAATTAGTAGAGTAGCTACCTGAGTTGTTAAGTATGGAAAAGTCACTAAGGGCACACCACACCTGACTTAGTTCATTTCAAAGATAAAATAGTTACAAAGGTAAAAATAGTTACAAAGATTTCTTAGGTGATAAACTTTTCTCTTTCCCCTATCTTAGTAATATTTGCAACTTTGGCTGCTTGTTAGAACCATCTGGGAGGTAGGGGAGCTTTTAAAAAGTCTTATTGCCCAGGCTCTACTCCAGAGCGATTAAATCAGAATATCTGGGACAGGACCCAGACATCAGTAGTTTTAAAATCTCCCCAGTTGATTCCAGTGTGCAGCCAAGATTACAAATCAGTGCTATACAGGAACCCATGAAATTAAAGTTGGGGTGTGTCTGAGTTTTCTTTCTATGAAACTTCTATGCCACCTACTAACAAGGGTACTACAGGTTTTTAGGTTGGGCTTCGCTATTTATAAACTCTGTGACTGGGCGCCTGGGTGGCTCAGTTGTTAAGCGTCTGCCTTCGGCTCAGGTCATGATCCCAGGGTCCTGGGATCGAGCCCCACATCCGGCTCCCTGCTCTGCGGGAAGCCTCCTTCTCCCTCTCCCACTCCCCCTGCTTGTGTTCCTGCTCTCGCTATGTCTCTCTCTGTCAAATAAATAAATAAAATCTTTAAAAAAACAAAAAACTGACTTTGAGCAAGTTCCTTAGCCTAATGTTTCTGTGCTGATTAAATGAGATCATAATGAAAAGTTCCTAGTGCAGTGCAGAGTACAAAGTAGGTCTTCAACAACTATTGGCTTTCTTTTCTTTTAGAAATAGTATAGGAATAAATGAGGATTGTAAACCATCATTCCTTCTGTTAAATTTAGTGCAGTCTTACATGTCAGGTGTTACTAACAACAAAGCCCTTATATTACATCATCAACATGGAAGTTAACACAGGGCTCAATTTACTGAACTCCCTTATCTAAGTTCAGAGATACAGCCTCAAACTCTATAAAGTTATCAGCTGAGCACTTGATACAGTTATCTGATAAAACACACCAAGAATTAAATATGTTAAATGTGTTGAGGGAACTATACAACTCTTAATCAGTGGGATTTTCTTGAATTTTCTTTCTTTAAAACAAGATGTTTAAACTCTCTGTATAATTAAAAAAAAAGTCTGAACTCTATAAAAATATTTTGCTCTTTTAAAACAAACTTGGACTTTTGGGAATATTACTGTCTCTTTTTGGATTCGTGGTATACACTACAGTGTCTAGAACTATGCCTTGTATAAAATATGTAGATGTTCATTGAATACTTGTGGAATTAGTGTTCTCATCTGAACAATAATTACTATTTTTCATACTTTAAAATAAAGCAACAACAGAAGTTTACAAATAATTTGTTTCATTTTCTAAACTGATGTAGTGCCAGTTTTTCTTTAAAAGAAAAGTTTGTACAATGAACTGTTCCCTAATCTTTCTCGTGTGAAATATGAGGGCAGAGGTTGAGATCATGACGTGCATGTAGGGTTGGAAATAACTTAAGTGAAGGAAATGAGTGGGTGAGTACACAGTGGGCGGTAGTTATGAATTCTGCCCACTGTCAGCTTTTGGCCGTTCTGGGAAAGCTGCCTAAACAGTTCTTGGGATTCTTGAGCTTAACAACCATAAGCAAGGGGTGGGGTGCTTACTCCTTTTGAGTGAATGATAAACACAGTGGAAGGCGTGTCTTCCAGCGTTCCACTCCCTTGGGGCTGTAGGTCACGTGAACAGAAAGTACTTCCCTATTCCCAGCCTCGGTCTCCTGTAGGCAGTGATTTGAGTCTGAAAGGGGTACAGCAAGGAAGAGGTAGTCAGGGAAAGTAGACTGGAAGGAAGTTTAAATACAGCGAGAGCAAGGATTCCTAACTATAACAATGCCACACTTTACGGTGACAAAGGTAGAGGACCCAGAGGAGGGGGCAGCAGCTTCGGTCTCCAAAGAGGGACAGCCCAGCTTAGCAGAAATAAAAGCCCTGATTCAGCATTCGGATGAACCAGGTGAGTACTCAGTTTAGGAGCTTTTAGAACCTATGGGGTCTTTTGTGAAAGAAATGGTAACTAAAATTTTAAAAACACCTCCTTAAGGATGGAGAGAAAGTAGTGTGGTTAAAGTCTTTTTCAATCAACTGTTTCACTCCCTTGTATATCTGATAACTTCTCTCTTTTCACATTCTGGTTTGTTTTCCCCACAATGAATTCTGTGTTCATTACCTACAGGTGAAATTGAATCAGTGGCAATATATGAAAAGTTTTCAAGCGAAAAGGAAGGCACAGTAAAAGTCAATTTACGCGGAATTTAAACTGCACCTTTTGCTGGGACAATTTAAATTATATCTGGAAAAGTACATAAAGGGGAAGAGTATGGTTCAGTAGTTTTGTACAGTGGACTCTGCACTTGTGACTTCTCAGGTTATTCAGTATTTTGCCTCAGTTTACCAGTTAAACATTAATTCAGTAGCGAAAGGTCTAAGAACTCTTTAATGAAAGAAGTACAATAGATCATTTTGGTGACTAGCATAGCATCAGGTTTAGTAAGTTTGATGAATGTGATTATCCCTATTATTTTCTCTAAATGGTAACAGTTACACTTGCTGGGGGAATTGTGGTTTTGAATTTTTAAACATGCAATTAAAATGTTAGTTAATATTGCATTAAATATAGATGTAGTTTGAAGCCCTTTATTTTTCAAGTCTATAAGTTTCATAAATTGTCGAAAAACTTCTCTAGTATGTGAATATAGGCTAAGAATAAATAATCTCTCAAAATTCCTTTTAATTCCATGACTCTAACTTTTCTTTATAGCTAGTAACACATCATAATTACTTTCTGTAAACTGCTGTTTACTGTCTCTTGTCTTTATGAATTTTTAAAAATCTCTAACTTACAGAGACTACAAAAAAAATTCCTTTTATTTTTTTCCTTCTAGTGAGAGAATTTACCGGGGGAGATAAGATTTTTAGGGAAAGTCTTTGTCTGCCAGGTTGTTTTCATTTTGCTGAATAGTCAAGGGTGATAAGTTGAAGTGTTTAGCCTACTTTGAACTTGAACCTGGTTCTCCACAACTTTAGCTCAAAGAAGTTAAGGTTTTATTTTCCTGATTGTGTGTGTTTGAAGTTAATACTTTCTTAGTTGCTTATGTTTGCTGCCCTTAGATTTTAATCCCTTTAGGCTTTGGCTTTACTGTTGTCTTAATTTCACACAATGCAAACAAGTGAAGTCTATCTGTACCTCATTTCACTTGTCATTGGTTTTTTATTTCCTTTCTTCACCACCTCTGCTCTGTTTTATTATTTCATCTTTACTGGTCCCATCATGTTTGGTGAAATCTGCTTTACTCAAATTGCAACAGTGTTGAAGTCATTTAATCTATTAGCAACTACCTAGAACTGTAAAAATTTTTTGATAGTAGCCAACTTTGTAATAAGTGACATGCTAGGCTTAATTTATGTTCTTCCATAGTTATTGCTTTGGGCAAAGAAGTGACAGATATAATCTAACTTGAATTTAATAAGGCTTTTTATTTTGGCGTTTTCCATGACAGCCCGAAAGTGGCCACTTGAATGAACTATTGTTTGGTAAGTGAACAACTGATGGGAATATATTATCTAAATTGTATTTTCTTTATCGTAAGGTTAAGTTAGAGGGGAAGGAGGGAAACATATGGGGAAAACTTAAAAAGTTTTTTTGTTGTTTTTTTGGTTTGTTTTTTAGGATTATGACATTTTTGAGGATAGATGTTGTTTGGGGAGCAGTTGCTTAAAACGTAATAAGTTTTAGCCCCCTGTTTTTCTGAGTTAAAAATCTAAATTGATTGTGGTTTTGTGGCAAGCACTTCTAACACTAGCCAGTTTTGTAACCAGTTGCTTTTTTTCATGTTTTTCTGTCTGTATCTGTGAGGAGAGAAAAATACATACCGTCATATAAATGGAACATATTTAGAAAGCAAATCCTTCTTTAAAATGTGTTCTCTCAAAGGTGAGATTTATTTGAACTAAGACAGGTAATTTGAGATAAAATAGAAATATGAATATAGACATAATCTAATTTTAAGAAGTACATTAATCCCTGCCATGCTAGCTACTAAATGTCTATCTAGTATAACCCTGCTTAATTAGTTTTGAAGGGAAAAGCAGAAACTCAGACTTCCTAACACCTTTTTTTTTTTAACTTTATTTATTTGAGAGAGCGAGCACACGAGTGCAAGCGCACAAGCAGAGGGAGCAGCAGAGGGAGAGGGAGAAGCAGGCTTTCCACTGAGCAGGGAGCCCGATGTGGGGCTCGATCCCAGGACCCTGGGATCATGCATGACCTGAGCTGAAGGCAGACGCTTAAGGACTGAGCCACCCAGGCGCCCCTCTTAACATCTTTCTTGACTGTTTTCCTCCTTCCCCGTCCAGTTTAGGTGCCCCATCCTATGTTTTCCCAGCAGCCTGCCCATGGAAATCCTATGAAACACATCTGTATTGCAATTATCTGTTAACTTGTCTCTCTTCCCCCAGCCGACTCACTGTCGGTCCTTTAGGATAGAGACCTTATCAAATCATTTGTGTATCTCCAAATCCAGGTGAATTGCACATAAGAGGCTATTCAGTGAGTAGACTTTTTCTCTGCCTTTTAAATTCATTAAACACGCGTTCAGTGCAAATGTCATGCCAGGTGTTGGACTTTTTTCTTAAGGCTACAAAGGCACAGAAAGTGTAAGTTCCCCACCAAAGGCAGCAGAATGGCTTTGGAGCCAGGGACCTGGCTTTGAATCCCAGTCCTACTGGGATTAGTCCTACTAATTATTACTAATTAAGAGTAGTGATAATTTGTATTAATTATTACTTGAGTGACTTTGGGCAAGTTATTTAACTTCTCTAACCTTACTTTACTCTTTGATAAAAGGAATAACAGTACCTACTTTACATGGTGGTTGTGAATTACATGGGAAAATGAATATAAAGCACTTAACACATTTGTGACACAGCATTCAGAAATAAGAGCTGCCTTTTACTTATTGTGATTAGTGGTGAAATTGCTAATCCTTCATTAGGTAGCCTCATCTCTTAGCTCTCTTCACCACATGTAAGAACAAAAAGAAACAGCTTTGGGTAACAGGTGATGGAGAGAATAATAATATTGCCTAGAGGGGACCCTAGACAGGTATCTCAGAGGTTGGGATATACCTGATTCTTGAAGGGAAGTCTGGAAAAGATTATAAGTAATAGTAAAACAATAGGAGGTATGAGAAGAGGGTACAGCGCATGTGGGAAATAAAAATTTAAGGTAGCACATTGGACATGTGGTGAAGAGAGCTAAGAGATGATGCTACCTAATGAAGGATTAGCAATTTCATCTTCTCTTCACTGTGGGATAATGGGTGTTTAATGCCTTTTTAGAGATAAAGAAACCAAGGCTGTGGTCAGTAAGTACTTGCCTAGGGCTACATGGTGAGTAAAGCAGAGCCAGTGTTCAGACTTCTAAATTTTATGTGCTTCCCATCACACCCTGATGCCACGTCATAGTTTTTTTTAAGAGTAAGTTACTTTGTATCTTGATGTTCACGGGTCCCCAGGAATTGATGTGAGTGTTACCAAATCTGTGATGGTTTTTATAGGAACAGTGCAACTGAATGTTACTGTTTATTGCATTTACTTAATCAGGTATAAATGTTTCATTCTTTCATTTATTTAAATATTTATTGAGTTTGTTGAAGTATTTCTCTGGAATAATTATTCCAAATCTTCTCCCTAACTCCTCAAATCTTCTTATAGTGTCTATGGATTAGGCAGATTTCAGCTGCTGGATTTACCTGCACTTGATACAGATAGCAGATTGGAAGATTTACCCTTCCTTTGAAATAGGATTCTAAGGAAATTTTCAGAAACAGACCTGTAACAGAAAAGAAAGAAACCTGTATTGGTATTGAACAGCATCTCCAGACATTAGCTGTCAAGTAATCCAAATGGTATGAGAACATACTATGAGAGAGATTTTGTGTTAAATAGAGTTTTAGTTTTATTAAAAACCCACAAGCTGTTAGACTGCTATTAGTTCTGCTTGTTACCCATGAAGCTTATGTTCTAAAGAAGGTGATAGGACTACTTTCTTTTACTGACTAACATTGAAATAGGTTGAAGTAGACAAAGAGTTTCTTGGTATTGATTAAAAATACATATATATGGGCGCCTGGGTGGCTCAGTCGTTAAGCATCTGCCTTCGGCTCAGGTCATGATCCCAGGGTCCTGGGATCGAGTCCCACATCGGGCTCCCTGCTTGGCAGGAAGCCTGCTTCTCCCTCTCCCACTCCCCCTGCTTGTGTTCCTGCTCTCGCTATCTCTCTGTCAAATAAATAAATAAAATCTTTAAAAAAAAATTATATATATTTTCAGGGAACTCTTGGCTGGCTCAGCTGGTAGAGTGTGTGACTCTTGATTTCAGGGTTGTGAGTTCAAGCCACATGGTGGGTGTGGAGTCTACTTAAAATTAAAAATCAGGGATGCCTGGGTGGCTCAGTCGTTAAGTGTCTGCCTTCAGCTCAGGTCCTGATCTCATGATCGTGGGATCAAGCCCCACATCAGGCTGCCTGCTCGGCGGGAAGCCTGCTTCTCCCTCTCCCACTCCCCCTGCTTCTGTTCCCTCTCTCGCTGTGTCTCTCTCTGTCAAATAAATAAATAAAATCTTTAAAAAAATAAATTAATTAAATTAAAAATATAAAAATTTAAAAAATATATTTTCTAGTAAAGATGTAAAAGTTTTTTTTGTGTGTGCCCTTTTAACTATTCAATGGGTTTTTACCAACCCAGCTAACAAAAATTCAGATCTGCTGTTTTAAAATATGAGAGTCAAGAGTTTTCCTTAAATATGATTCAGTGAGACATGTTTTTCTGCCTCCCTTCCCAGCCCCTAATATTCCATCATTGTCAGAAAAAACATCTCCCTGAATTTCAGTACTCTTTAGAATCTTTTTTTTCTAGAATCTTTCCCCAATTTTCCTTGCTTTGTGTCCAACCCTCTGTGTACCATCTACTACTTTTGCCCCATAGGGGACATACCATATTAGAACTCATTTAATGCTATAAAGATAAAATTTCTCCAAAATATATATATACATGCATACTGCTTAATATTCTTATATTCTATACTCAAAGCAACATTTAGTTTAGGATTATAAAAATATTAAGTGTAGTTGTAGCATATTGCAAAATACAGTTTCACATTTCAGACTGAATTTAGACATTTGGCATAAGTTACAAAATAGATTGTAAGCTAATAAGCTTTAAGGAATTTAGCATGTCTTGGTTTTGCCAGGTGGAAAGAGGAAATGACTTTACATTACAAAATGTCATCAACATTGTAGTAGTAATTGTTGAGTACCTGGGGTGTGCCAGGCATGTTACAAATACTGGTTTATTTAATCCTCACAACAACCAGGACAGGTGACCATTATCCCCATTGCAGAGCTGAGGAAAGTTCGGTGCCAAGAAATTAGGTAGGCTGTATAAGTGATAGACACGGAACTCAGACAAGGGTCTCTGTGACTCGAAAGCCTTTTTTCTTTTCACCACACCACACTGTCCCTCTACTTTAAACAGTCACACAATTATTTATTGCTCTGGTGTCTCAGTAGTTACTAGTTCTTCTTAGCTTCTACTTCTTTTGTTTTTCGTATTTCTCAAAATTAATTGGAAGTTAATTGCTGCTTCTATCTTTTCATGTGTTAGATTTTTTAAAATTTGGTGTAGAATATTTCCACATGTAAAATACTCTTTCAATCTCAGGAAACAAACTGAGGGTTGCTGGAGTGGGGGGTGGGGTGGGAAGGATGGGGTGACTGGGTGATAGGACACTGGGGAGGGTATGTGCTCTGGTAAGCGCTGTGAATTGTGCAAGACTGTTGAATCTCAGATCTGTACCTCTGAAACAAATAATGCAATGTATGTTAAGAAAAAAAAAGAAGAAGAAGAAGAAGGTAGCGGGAGGGGAAGAATGAAGCGGGGGAAATCGGAGGGGTAGACGAACCATGAGAGACGATGGACTCTGAAAAACAAACTGAGGGTTCTAGAGGGGAGGGGGGTGGGAGGATGGGTTAGCCTGGTGATGGGTATCGAGGAGGGCACGTTCTGCATGGAGCACTGGGTGTTATGCACAAACAATGAATCATGGAACACTTCATCTAAAACTAATGATGTAATGTATGGGGATTAACATAAGAATAAAAAAATATATATAAAGTTGAAAAAAAAATACTCTTTCAAATGATGCTGAAAATTGAGAGATCTGAACAAGCAATGAACCTGGTTAACTCTGACAATCCTTTACTAGCCCTCTGCTTCTGAAATTCCTAGGGAGATGTATACTTCTCAGTGAGATAGGAATAGAGGCTTCATTAAAGACTGAGTGTTAATGATGGGCATATGGAGTAAGTGAAAGAATTTTAATATAACTTTTAAAAAAAATAAGATTATTTGAGAGAGAGAGAGACAATGAGAGCACAAGCAGGGGGAGAAAAAGAGCGAGAGGGAGAAGCAGACTCCTGGATGAGCAGGGAGCCCGATGAGGGACTCGATCCCAGGACCGGGAGATCATGACCTGAGCCACCCAGGAGCCCTCTTAATACAACTCTTAAGAATATATATACTACTGGACGTATGAAAGAGGTGTTTGTTTTAGTGTATTAGAAAAAATTGTATTTTCATGGATCTTATTCTTAGAATGAAGCTAAGTAAAAACAGAAGTCTGTTTAGAGAAAAATACTAATATAAGTAGAGCAAAGACATGGTCAAGATTGAATATGGTTGCATAAATAGTGTAAATGATTTTGATCCATTCCATACCCTCACATAGTGAATTAATTACCTTTCCTTTCCTTTCCTTTCCTTTCCTTTCCTGTGGGTTCCTTCCACTGCAACATCTAGCTTTTTGGTCACAGGAGATTTCAATGGTTGTATTAAGAATGGTGAACCTATAGTAAGAGTTCTTTTCAAAAGCTGTCTTTTTTTTTTTTTTTTAAGATTTTATTTATTTATCTGAGACAGAGAGAATGAGAGAGACAGAGAGCACATGAGAGGGGGGAGGGTCAGAGGGAGAAGCAGGCTCCCTGCAGAGCAGGGAGCCCGATGCGGGACTAGATCCCAGGACTCCAGGATCATGACCTGAGCCGAAGGCAGTCGCTTAACCAACTGAGCCACCCAGGCGCCCTCAAAAGCTGTCTTTATTTCCCCCGCGGTCACATTGCCTTTGTTCATATATTTTTCATTGAACTCTTTTCTCCTCTGCCTACTTCCTGTGTACCACAAAAAATTGTACAGACTCATATCTCAAGGCCAAGATGACTTGCCTGATCCTCTACCCCCACTTTGATTATTGCATCAATCCATATCAGCACATATATTTTGCAGTATGGTCTGAACTTGCAGTGGCTCGTAATTATATTCATATCTCTTCAACCATATTGTGAATTATATGAGGGCTAGGGATAGTGTTTTAATATTTTTTTGATAATTATCTGTATTTTACTATGGAAGATTTCATACTCACAAAAGCTCAGTGACCTTCTGTTCATACCTCTTAAAACCTGTTGGTGTTTTTCTTTATATTTAGATGTTCCTTATATTTAGGGATATTAGTTCTTTGTGATTTAAATTGCAAATATTTTCCCCAACCAATATTTCTTTTAAAGTTTTATTGAAGTATAATTGATAGAAAATAGATTGCACATATTTAAAGTGTACATTTTGATGAGTTTTGACATCTGTATATACTCCTGAAACAGTTATCATAATGAAGATAATGAACATTTTCATTGCCTCCAAAAGTTTCCTTGTACCCTTTTGTAACCCACTCACCTAACTCCCTGGTCTCCAGGCAACCACTGATCTGCTTTCTGTTACTGTACATTAGTTTGCATTTTCCTAGAATTCTATATGAATAGAATAATAGAGAATATACTCTCTTTTGTCTGACTTCTTTTATGTAACATAGTTACATTACGATTCATTCATCCATCTAGTCAATATCCTTTAAGTCCAAGTAACATTAAGATCTTCCTTATTTCTCAGAGCTTAACATTAAGGGCAGTAGTTGAAAATGATAGAACCCGGGCGCCTGGGTGGCTCAGTTGGTTAAGCGACTGCCTTCGGCTCAGGTCATGATCCTGGAGTCCCGGGATCGAGTCCCGCATCGGACTCCCTGCTCGGCAGGGAGTCTGCTTCTCCCTCTGACCTTCCCCCCTCTCATGTGCTTTCTCTCATTCTCCCTCTCTCAAATAAATAAATAAAATCTTTAAAAAAAAAAAAAAAAAAAGCTTTTAAAAAAAAAAAAAAGAAAGAAAATGATAGAACCCACAGATATTTGGACTTAACAGAGGCTTTTTATTTTTTTTATTTTTATTTTTTTTTAAAGATTTCATTTATTTATTTGACAGAGAGAGAGACACAGTGAGAGAGGGAACACAAGCAGGGGGAATGGGAGAGGGAGAAGCAGGCTTCCTGCAGAGCAGGGAGCCTGATGCGGGGCTCGATCCCAGGACCCTGGGACCATGACCTGAGCCAAAGGCAGACGCTCAACGACTGAGCCACCCAGGCACCCCAACAGAGCCTTTTTAAATTTTTGAACTATTTGCCAGGATTTGAATGTTTTTAGTATTAGTCTGTAAACAGAATGTACTTTTCAGAGCAGGTTCCGAGAAGGTGAAATCTCACTATCCCTCTGTTCCTGACTCCAGCCTGTATCTGCCTTATTTGAGCCAAATGGCCCCTGGATCCAGTGAACAGTTAGGTGCAAGTGAGGCCTGGGCTCTGTGGGAGATCTGTCAGGGAAAGATGGCACAGGACTTGTTCCTCAAATTTATGGGAGGAAAAAGAGGCAAAAGCTTTCCAGATGGAGATGAGGAGAGAAAGTGCCAATAAGCACGTATAAAGCTGTTCAGCATCATTAGTCATCAGGGAAATGGACATCAAAACCGCAGTGAGATACCACTTTGCATCCATGAGGATGGCTCTAATAAAAAGATGGACAGGGGCGCCTGGGTGGCTCAGACGGTTAAGCGTCTGCCTTCAGCTCAGGTCATGATCCCAGCGTCCTGGGATCGAGCCCCGCATTGGGCTTCCTGCTCAGCTGGAAGCCTGCTTCTCCCTCTCCTACTCCCCCTGCTTGTGTTCCCTCTCTCTCTGTCTCTATGTCAAATAAATAAAATTTAAAAAAAAATCTAAAAAAAAAGGATGGACAATAACAAGTGTTGACAAGGGTATGGAAAGATTGAAGCACTCATATACTCATGGTGGGAACATAAAATGGTGTAACCACTTGGGAAAATAGATTGGCAGTTCCTCAGAAAGTTAGAAATAGAACTAGAGTTACCATGTGGCTCAGTGATTCTATTCTTAGATATATACCCAAAAGAAATGAGAATATATGTCCACATAAAAACTTGTATGGGAATGTTCATAGCAGCATTATTCACAATAGCCAAAAAGAGAGAAATAACCCAAATGTCTACTAATTGATGAATATATAAGTGAAATGTGATATATCCACATAACAGAATATTATTTGTCAATAAAAATCAGATGAAGTACTGATACATCCTACAATATGGATGAACCTTGAAAACATGTGAAGTGAAAGAAGCCAGTCACAAAAGACCACATATAATATAATTTCATTTATATGAGATGTCCAGAATAGGCAAATTTAGGAAACGGAAAGTCGGTTAGTTGTTGCTTTGAACTGGGTAAGGTGGGGGAGTGAGATGGAGATTGACTGCTAATGGGTATGGGGACCAAAATGTAAAATTAGATTGTGATGACAGTTGCACAACAAAGCAAATATATTCAACATTGAATTGAACACTTAATGGGTGAATTATATGGTATGTAAATCATATCTCTAAAAGTTTTTAAATAAAGGGACTAGGTACCAATACATGCAAAACTTGCATGAATCTCCAAGGCCTTATGCTCAATGAAAGAAGCCAGTCTCAAAAGGTTATATACTGTAAGGTTACATTTATGTATTTTTTAAATTATGGAAGATCATGACACATTAATAATCAAAACCTGTTTGTGTGCATGTGTATATTCACATACAGACTGAAAATGTTTTTTAAAATTTAAATATACAACAGTTACAGAAGTTGTTTCCATTTTAACTTCTCTATGTTTGAAACTTTAGAAAATGTTAAATTTAAGCAATTAACCTTTGACCATGACATGAAATCAATATAGGTTCTTAAAATATCAGAAATGTTTATTGTATGCTCTTAGTCCACATAATACAAAGCTTTAGCTCCTTAGAATTTGGGTATTAAGGTCAATTTCCTACCCTCCTTATTAAGGAGGTGGTCTATATGGTGGTTAGGCCTCTTCTTCCAAAACCATCTTTTAAAGATTTTTTTTTTTTTTTTAAAGATTTTATTTATTTATTTGAGACAGAGAGAATGAGAGAGACAGAGAGCACATGAGAGGGGGGAGGGTCAGAGGGAGAAGCAGACTCCCTGCCGAGCAGGGAGCCCGATGCGGGACTCGATCCCGGGACTCCAGGATCATGACCTGGGCCGAAGGCAGTTGCTTAACCAACTGAGCCACCCAGGCGCCCCAAAACCATCTTTTAAAGTGAAGGAAACCTGGGTGGCTCAGTCAGTTGAGTGTCCAACTCTTGGAAGGGAGGGAGGGTGAGAGGGAAATATAGAAATACATAAAGTGAAGGAAACATGAAATATATTTTTCTACAGTTCATGAAAAATAATTTGGGTCATCCACAATGCCAAAGAAGGATATAAGGTATCAACAGTCTTCTTGAATGTTTGCGACTCTCCCCAAATCCTAAGTAAGGATTATTTCTTGGTGAGATTGTCCCCCCGTGCCATCAGTTTCACATCTACCAACGTCAGGCTGTCCCCTTCCCTGCACTACAGTGGGCCCCTGTAGGTAAGACTCACGACTGGCCCTGGTTCTTGGTCTACTCCAACTTCAGCTACTTGCCTGCTGGCTGCTGCTGTCTTGCCACCTTTTCTTCAGGCCAAGTCTGATGGATCCGAAGGAAGATTGCTAAATGAACTCTCATAAACTTTCTCAGGATTTGTGTATAGTGTTCTCTGCTCCCATTGACTCTGCCTTTTTACTACTTCCCACCTTTCTTACCTAAAAGGTGTCTAGTTTTTTGGGGGAAAATTGGCATGACAGCTTTGCAGTCATAGTTCTTTCAGTGATTTTTTCTGTTTCCTTCTGTGTTTGCACTTTGTTCTATTAACTATTATTTCCAGGACCTGATCTCAGTTCCTCTCTCTTTACACTGACTTCTAGGGAAGTTTATCCTTTTATCTTCAACTCTGTGTTTTGATGATGTCTTTAAATTTTTTATTTCCATTATTAACTTTTTGTTGAAACTCGTCCTGAATTTCTGTCTCTGAGTATTTTTCTTTGAAATCAGTTCATCATCAATTAACAAGCATGTATTGAGTATTTTATAGCATGTACAAGATACTATGTTACAAAGAGCTATAATTGTCACAACAACACTAATACGAAGTTCTTGCCCTCAAAGCACTTAAAATGGCAGATAGGACCCTGACCCTGCCCACCCCCCGGCCCCCACGCCTGGATTGACTTACTGGGCCTCCTCTCGTTCTCTTTTCTTTAAAAAACTTTTTTCATTTTTCGTTTACTTTTTCCTCTCAATTTTGACCGCTGTGTTGCTCGGGTAGGGCCACGGGGGTGGTTATCTCACAGCTATGAAAATTGGTGCCACCAAAAATTCATTTCCAACTTCAACTGTACTGTTAACACTATTCAGACATTCTTGTAAGTAATCCTAGTTATCCTCCTTTCTCTTAAGTTCTTCACAAAACTTAAAATGTTTGTTAAGCTCCCAATCCTCCATTCTCTTATATTCAGCACATGACTGAACTTCTGCTCCTCAGAGTAAACTGTCATTCCAAAACGCCTCTTCCCAACATCCATATTGACACCTGTCCTTTACCTTCTTCCTTCTTATGTAATACTCATCTGTACGCCTGTGCTCTAGAGCTTTTCTTGCCTCCTCTCTCCTGTGTTTTCTATATTGGCTCTTTCCCCTCGCTGTAGTAAAACATTCCCCCAATCCCTTTCTTTCCCTCTCTTTCGCCAATTGTTGACCCTTTGGTCTCCCAAATATTTCTCAAATCTGTCTCCCTCTCCCCATCCTCATTGCTACTAAATTAGTTCAGGATAGTTCCTCGTTGCTTCTTGTCTAGCCTCCTAAAGCCATCCTTATAGTAGCTACCAGAGGAATTTTTCTCAAATATAAATCTCATCCTTTTACTCTCCCATTTAAAACACTATTGTCTCCCCATTGCCTGCAGAATAAAGTCTGTTCTGCTTAGCAGATCATACATGTGCCTTCACGATCTAGAACATTCCAACTGAACAGTCTGAATTCAAACTTCACTTCTCCCTTGATGGCTTCTCCATTACATTCTTCAGGGAATGTAATGTATTTTACACACTCCCATATCTCTTTGTCTATATCTCTACTATATAGTGCTTTAATCACCATGATGTAATTGTTTTACCCATATGTGCTATAAATCCCCAAGGGTAGCTACTGTGTTCTGTTCTTTTTGTATCCCCAAGTGCCTAGCATATAGTATTTTTTTTTTTAAGATTTTATTTATTTATTTGACAGAGAGAGACACAGCAAGAGAAAGAACACAAGCAAGGGGAGTGAGAGAGGGAGAAGCAGGCTTCCCGCTGAGTAAGGAGCCCGATGCGGGGCTTGATCCCAGGACGCTGGGATCATGACCTGAGCCAAAGGCAGAAGCTTAACAACTGAGCCACCCAGGCACCCCTGCCTAGCATATAGTATTGACACAGGTGCTTAGTAAGTATTCTTTGAATTAATAGGTTGATTAATGAAAAGATAATACAAGGCAGTATATGCCCAACAATTCAGAGGAAGGTTAAAGCTGATAGAAAATTAAATCTCAGGGTAGGCCTAAACAAAGAAGCAGTTGAGTTGGCCCTTTAAAGGACGTAGAACTCAGATAAGTAGGAAAGAAAGAAAAGGAAATTTTCAATGAAAAACTGATGTAATCAAAGATACATGGGTCTGTGGCATGCCTGGATGGCTCAGTTGGTTAAGCGTCCAACTCTTGATCTCAGCTCAGGTCTTGATCTCAGGGTCGTGAGTGTAAGCCCCAGCAAATGATAAGGTTAGAAGTAAGCTAGTGCTAGATTATAAAAGGACTTGAAAGACAGGATGAGTTTTTTGGAGTTCCTCCTGTAAGCCAAGAGATCCAAACAAGTAAACTAGTGTTTACTATAGGTGTTGAATCCATTAGCCTCTGCTACCACCAGCACCCCTAAGCCCAGCCTGAGAATTCACAGTAAGGATGGAGGCAGAACCTACAAAGACAGTCCTTTCCATTCCTTAAAGGAACTTGAACCAGCACCCACATGTGACGTCCGGATATAAGTAAGTGAGAATGATCATGTCTTCACAAAATGGTTGGGGACTCCTGGCACTGTCATCGGAGACCTTTGAAAGTGTTTTGTTTTTTAAGCAGTGAAGCAACCTAATAAAGGCAGAATTTTAGGATCATTAATATGAAGGAAAATACAGGATTGTTTGAAGGTGGGAGATTTGGTGACAGGGAGAATAATTGAGCTATTTCAATGGTCCAGGCTGGAAAGGACAAGAATCTAAATGATGGCAGTGCAGTGGAAAAGAAGAGGTGGGTAAAGAAGCCACAATGGACTGGATTTTGTGAATGAGGGAAGGGGAAGAATCAAAAGTTGGAAACGCATATGCTGACTGGTTCTTATTACCCACTTTTTTTTGGTCAATGACAAATTCTTTGTTCCTGTCAGTTTAAGTGTATGTTATATATTAGGTACAATGTATTTGTAGGTATGATACTATAGACTAATATATAATATTACATTATATATCATTATATATTAGTTGTAATACATACCTGGCATTATATAAAGGTATATTATTAGGTATAACTATTCCTTTTATATCTCTAGAACTTCTCCATTAGCCATGTCCTGTTAATCCCTCTGTTTAGAATGTCTCCCCTTGGGGCGCCTGGGTGGCTCAGTTGGTTAAGCGACTGCCTCTTCGGCTCAGGTCATGATCCTGGAGTCCCAGGATCGAGTCCCGCATCAGGCTCCCTGCTCGGCAGGGAGTCTGCTTCTCCCTCTGACCCTCCCCCCTCTCATGTGCTCTCTCTCATTCTCTCTCTCTCAAATAAATAAAATCTTTAAAAAAAAAAAAAGAATGTCTCCCCTTCTCCATTTCTCTCACCCTTCTGCTTTTTGATAAACTATCCATCCTTCAAGATTTAGCTCAGTTATTTCCTTGATACCATTCTTGACTGCTTTATTTTGTTTTCTTTCCTTTTTGATTCCCACAATATTTGTACCTATACTGTAACAATTATTTTTATTGTTTCATAATTGTATAATTCCTCTCCAACTTCTTGAGAAGAAAGGGTAACTCCTTCGGTATGTGTAGTGCCTAGCACAGTACCTGACATACAGTAGGCATTCAGAGTATCGGTTAAATTAATGATAATAATCCTAGAGACCATGTTCGAGGTGGTTGTTAGCATATGGACACATTACAGTGGTCTAATAACGATTATGCCTGCCTGTCTCTAATAACTCTGACATTCATTTCATTTTGCATATTGCCCTTGTTTCCTTGCCTAAAACACTGCTTTTGTTGTTAGACTTTTTTTTTTTTTTTAAGATTTTTTTAATTTATTTCACAGAGAGAGAGACACATTGAGAGAGGGAACACAAGCAGGAGGAGTGGATGAGGGAGAAGCAGGCTTCCCACTGAGCAGGAGCCCAAGGCGGGGCTCGATCCCAGGACCCTGGGATCATGGCCTGAGCCGAAGGCAGACGCTTAACGAACTGAGCCATGCAGGCGCCCCCGTTTTTAGGCTTCTATGTAGAGAATTTCAGTTGTTTTCCATCTGCTTTAGACTCCAAAGACTTTTGCTAATATGACCCAACCCTTCTAAGCAAACCATCCCAGACATGTGCCATGTTTATTCTACTCCTGTGATTTTGAGTTCTCCGTGATTTTTAAGGTTTTTAAAAGTTCTGCTTAAAGCTCATACTGCCTCGATCCATGTTGCTCCTCTCCTTCTTTGGACCCTTAACAACAGCACTAAAGGCTGTACCACAGGTTATTGGCTCTGCCACCTTGGACAAATCATTTCAGCTTTCTCTGGGCTAGTTTCTTCTGGAACGTGGGAAAAATTCTTCCTCACAGGGTTGCTGTGCAGATTTGGTATGATGATAGTAGGACATGTTCCCTAAATTGAGTCATTTAGAGACTGCCTTTATAATCTTTCCATTTTTATGTATCTTTGTGTTTAATATTTTTTTCTTAAATTGAATCACTGAAAGGAACTTTATCACTAAATGAAATACCAGCATGCTTACTACTCTATAAATAGAAAATAAACTAAAAATAGATATAATATAAACGGTATTAATCTTGCTAGATACTGTTGCCAAGCAGAGGCTTTTAGCCTGTTAAAAAAAGAGATCAAGCTTTTACGAAGATGGCGCCGAAGACTAAGAAAGAAGCCCCTGCCCCTCCCAAAGCCGAAGCCAAAGCAAAGGCTTTGAAGGCCAAGAAAGCGGTGCTGAAAGGCGTCCACAGTCACAAAAAAAAGAAGATCCGCACGTCACCTACATTCCGACGACCCAAGACACTGCGTCTGCGGAGGCAGCCCAAATATCCTCGAAAGAGCGCCCCCAGGAGAAACAAGCTTGATCACTATGCCATCATCAAGTTCCCCCTGACTACTGAGTCAGCCATGAAGAAAATAGAAGACAACAACACGCTTGTGTTCATTGTGGATGTCAAGGCCAATAAGCACCAGATCAAACAGGCTGTGAAGAAGCTCTATGACATTGACGTGGCCAAGGTCAACACCTTGATCAGGCCTGATGGAGAGAAGAAGGCATATGTTCGACTGGCTCCTGACTATGATGCTTTGGATGTTGCCAACAAAATTGGAATCATCTAAACTGAGTCCAGCTGGCTAAATCTAAATATAAATCTTTTCACCATTAAAAAAAAAAAAAAAAAAAAAGATCAAAAGGCAGTGTGTCGGGGCGCCTGGGTGGCTCAGTCGTTAAGCGTCTGCCTTCGGCTCAGGTCACGATCCCAGAGTCCTGGGATCGAGCCCTGCATCGGGCTCCCTGCTCAGCGGGAGGCCTGCTTCTCCCTCTCCCACTCCCCCTGCTTGTGTTCCCTCTCTCGCTGTGTCTCTCTCTGTCAAATAAATAAAATCTTTAAAAAAAAAAAGAGGCAGTGTGTCTTAGTGGGATATGTGGTGAGAGGTTTTTTTTTGTTTTTTTTAAGATTTTATTTATTTGTCAGACAGAGAGAGAGGGCACAAGCAGGGGAAGCAGAGGGAGAGGGAGAAGCAGGCTCCCCGCTGAGCAAGGAACCCAATGCAGGACTTGATCCCAGGCCTCTGGAATCATGACCAGAGCTGAAGGCAGACGCTTAACTGACTGAGCCACCCAGGTGGCCCATAAGTGGTGTTTTTAATGATCCCTGTTAGTTCCACACATTATTTTGCTGATTTGTAATTTAATTATTTCATACATACCTTTTTGTTATTTCCTAATATATTTTCCTGGATAATGAAGAGTTAACTATGTTATTAATATTCATTCTTATACTTATATTTTATGATCAGCATGATGTAATAGAAAATCAGAATCCACGGGCGCCTAGGTGGCTCAGTTGGTTAAGCGACTGCCTTCGGCTCAGGTCATGATCCTGGAGTCCCGGGATCGAGTCCCGCATCAGGCTCCCTGCTCAGCAGGGAGCCTGCTTCTCCCTCTGACCCTCCCCCCTCTCATGTGCTCTCTCTCTCTCATTCTCTCTGTCTCAAATAAATAAATCTTTAAAAAAAAAAAAACAGAATCCAGGTTCAAGCCAGTCTTTGAAATTTACTCTCATTATACCCTGGCCAAACCATTGAACCTAACTTAGCTTTAGCTTCTTTATATATGTCCTACCTGTATCACAGAGTTATCATGGGAATCAAATGAAATATGTGAAAACATTTCAAAAACTGTAAAATGTTATTAAACATGAAATCCCATTATTACTACCATTCTTTTTTAGTTTCTTAAGTTGAATTTGACTCTTCAACTAGTTTGTGAGCTTCTTAATGTCAAGAAATACCTTATTCTCATTATTTTATTTCTTACAGTATCCAACATAGCTTTATTTGTATTTAAAACTTAATTAAGTTATTGCTTATTTGAATAGGAGTCATTAATAAACTTGTACTGGGAATGTAATACAGACACTCCTGGACAATTACTATTGTAATTATTTTATCAAAAAATCCCAAATCATATGTAAATGCATATTTAGTCCAAATTATCAGTGTATCAAATTTCAAAATAAGACGAGTTACTTAAACTATTAATATCACGTGACTGTACAATTTTAATCAATGTGTATATTAGTCCAAGTATTCACCCATATTACTTTTGTATTCTTCTAAGTATGTTGTACTGCAAAACGTTTAAAGTTCTAAAAAATATCCCCAGCTACCTAATTTCTAATTTAATCATGATTATTTGCAGCACTATAGTTTTTTTTTATTTTTTTTAAGGATTATTCCATGGCTCTTCTCAGTTTTCTTAATAGTTACCATTTAATGAGTATCTACCATCTGTAATCCTGACAATAATTTCTGTGGTGTTCCTGTTGCATAGATGGTAAATTAAGGCTAAGAAATTGAAGCATTTTCTCAGAGTTACACGAATAGCGAATATAGAGCTAGGATCGCACCTGAGCTCTATCTGCTTCCAGATCCTGTGTTCTCTTTTCACTGTGCCTCGCATTTGCTCCAGGACAGCTGCACAGCTGTCACAGTGTGCCTTCTCTCCCACTCCATTCATCATCACCATCATCACTCTTCTCCCAGACACCCACAGCTCAGGAACTTCTAATTGCTCTTGGAAAAACCTTTGACTCGTTTCTCCCCACCCCACCCCACCCCCACCATCTCCAGTCAGTCGGTGTGCTAACCTTGTGAAACCAGCCTCTGACCACTACTCAGCAGCTCTGGTACTTCTGACCTGATCCAAACTACCATCCCCTTTTCTTGGACCATTGCAAAAGCCTTCTGTGTCCTACGTCCTCACCTGCCTCCTGCAGTCTATTCTCCAGATAACAGCTAGAGTGATCATGTTAAAGCATAAATCAGAACCTTCCAATGGCTTCCTTGCTCACTCAGAGTTAAAACCCAAAGTCCTTTGTGTTCCACAGGGCACCCCACATATCCATCTCTTATCACTTTTACCCTATTCCCTTTGGTAACCTGGCCTCCTTGCTGTTCACTGAACATGCCAACCTGCACCTGCTTCAGGTTCTTTGCACTAACCATTCCCTCTGCCTGGAATGTTCTTCCTGCAGGTATTTGTATGGCTAGATGCCTCACTTCAAGTTTCTGGTCAAATACCACCTTATATGAGAGACCTTTTTTAGACTCAGTATCTAAACTAGCACACAAACCATCCCCCTACTAATCCTCTCCATTCTCTTATTCTGCTTTTTGGTTTTAGAACTCATCACTCTTGACAAATATGTTGCTCTTTGATCATGTAAGCTCTTTGATGGCAGGGATTTTGCTACTACATTTCTATTAATTAGAATAGTATTTCACATGTAGAAGGTGCTCAAAAAATTTTATTGAGTAAATAAATGAATGAAAGAAACTATAAATTTAGAGTAACATGGACATGACCTCTGAAGACAAGCTGAAGAATTCTCCTCTGGAAGATCTCAGCACTCTCTCCACCATGGATTCACCTTCTTCACTACAGCTATTACCGTGTCTTCCTAAGATTCCTGCAGTAGACTCCTAATTGCTTCCCTGTTTCTGCTCTTCCTCCCTCCACAGTGCATTCTTCAGCCATTAACTAAAAAGTTAATCAAACCTCTCTTACTGCTTTTAAAACCTTCCAATTGTGTCACCTCACTTTCATAGTAAAATTTACACTCTTTACCATGGTCTGCAGTACTACAGCATGTATCTGCTACCTAGTTTGAGGACTTTTTTTTTTTTTTTTTTTTTTTTAAAGATTTTATTTATTTGAGAGAGAGAGAATGAGAGACAGAGAGCACGAGCGGGAAGAGGGTCAGAGGGAGAAGCAGACCCCCCGCTGAGCAGGGAGCCCGATGCGGGACTCGATCCAGGGACTCCAGGATCATGACCTGAGCCGAAGGCAGTCGCTCAACCAACTGAGCCACCCAGGCGCCCTGAGGACTTTTTTTTTAAACCACTTTCTTCCTCATTATGCTTTAGGCAAATTGGTATTTCCTAAACATGCCAAGCTTATTCCCATCTTAAGGCCTTTGCATGGCTACTTCTCTGCCCTGATCAGTCCTCTTCAAGATCCTCACATGTCTGTCTCCTTTACATGCAAGTCTCATCATAAAGGTTACCTTCTCAGAAAGGCCTTTACTGTCTACCTAATCCAAAATAGCCTCTCTATTCACTTTTCTTAATTTTGGCTTATGATAAATGTTATAAAGAAAATAATCTTGATTATTAACTTTCTTTTATTCTTTATCTCCCCATATCTGCATGAGAACAGGAAATTTGTCTTTCACATTAATTTATTGCTCTGTCCTTAGCACATAGAACAATGCTTGAGACTTCTTAATCACTCAACTAGTTGAATCAATGAATGAAGATATATAATAGTCATCTGGGCACTTGATAAACAGCAGAACCTCAGGCTTTTCTCATGAGATCGAGTCAGTTAGGGCTAGTTATATGATCCAGGAATTTGTAGTTTAACAAATAACTCCAAAAGGGGAACCCTCCTACACTGTTGGTGGGAATGCAAGCTGGTGTAGCCACTCTGGAAAACAGTACGGAGGTTCCTCAAAAAGTTGAAAATAGAGCGACCATATGACCCAGCAATTGCACTACTGGGTATTTACCCCAAAGATACAAATGCAGTGATCCGAAGGGGTACGTGCACCCCAGTGTTTATAGCAGCAATGTCCACAATAGCCAAACTATGGAAAGAGCCAAGATGTCCATTGACAGATGAATGGATAAATATATATATGGATATATATATATACACATACATACATACATACATACATACATACATACATACACACAATGGAATATTATGCAGCCATCAAAAGGAATGAAATCTTGCCATTTGCAACGACGTGGATGGAACTGGAGGGTATTATGCTGAGGGAAATAAGTCAAAGAAAGACATATATCATATGATCTCACTGATATGAGGAATTCTTAATCTCAGGAAACAAACTGAGGGTGGCTGGAGTGGTGGGGGGTGGGAGGGATGGGGTGGCTGGGTGATAGACATTGGGGTGGGTATGTGCTATGATGAATGCTGTAAATTGTGTAAGACTGATGAATCACAGACCTGTACCTCTGAAACAAATAATACATTATATGTTTAAAAAAGAAGAAGATAGCAGGAAGGGAAAAATGAAGGGGGGGGGAAATCGGAGGAGGAGAGGAACCATGAGAGACAATGGACTCTGAGAAACAAAATGAGGGTTCTAGAGGGGAGGGTGGTGGGGGGATGGGTTAGCCTGGTGATGGGTATTAAAGAGGGCACATATTGAATGGAGCACTGGGTGTTATACGCAAACAGTGAATCATGGAACACTACATCAAAAACTAATGTAATGTGTGGTGATTAACATAATAAAATTAAAAAAAAAAAATAACTCCAGATGATTCTTTTGACTGGGCGAATTTAGAGAATACTAGTTTAATGGTAATATTGCTAAGTGAAAGAAATGAGTAAATGGGAATGATGATTCAGGGAGTTATCATTTAACCTTGGCATATTGAAATGAATGAGTTGAACATTTCCCAGCGTGTATACAATATGAGGTATATCTAGATAATATACACTAATCACATAAGATGTGTGATGATAAATGAGTTATCTCTTCTGATCTATTTAAGAATGCCAAATACTATATTCTTTTGGAGATTAGTTCGGCAGCCATTAGCATATTGAAACGTCTGAGATATTAAACATTATAGGAATTTACTTGAGTGTTAAAAATATTTGCCAAGTTTATTTACCACCCCTACCCCAAATCATTTTCTCAACAAATCTCTATTAATATACTAAAGAAAATGCATGGTACAAGAAGGACAGTCCTTGGTTCACTGCTACAATAGCTTATTCTCTCCATGGTTAGCTGTCTACACAAATCATTTGCATGACTGATGGTTTGGACTAGACACTGTCCTAGCAGAAATTGTTTTTTGGCAGAAGTATATTCTAAGTATCTTTTTAAAAATATGTTATTATAATAAAAATTCAGGTAAGGATCTTTTGACTCTCCTTTGTTGGGTAGGCTAGAAACATAAAAAACTAGTTAAATTAACTTCTGTATGCATTGCTTTACATTTCCATCTTACAGCTAAATTATTTTGCCTACAATTGCCTTATGTTTTTCACCCACTTATTTATTTAAACCCAATTAATCACATGTAAATTTTTCTAGGTCTTTCTGGTCTCATTGCAATAAGTTCAAAATGTATATAAAGAAGATAGGCTTTTTCAGATTTTACCTTATTTCAGCTTGTTTTCCTTCTTGGGTTTCCCACTACAATAGGTACCCATTTAGAGAGGCAGAATCTAGTAACTGAACGTTGGAGTAATTGTCTTTGATTCCGTTTTTAATCCGCTTTGTCTAATTCTGAGTCAGAATGGTTTCTTATGATAATGCTACTTTGGTTTTTTAAAAGTTGGAGTCCAGAAAGTTAGGAATGTGTTAAGACTGGTGATTTCAGGTATTTTGTACCCTTGTATTCGAGGTATATCTAGATAATATACACTATAATGAGCTGATTGTCCTCATGTATATGCACTTGGTCCTGCCTACTTCTTTTTCTAGATAATTAGGCCTAATAGTTTCCACTATTGATTGTGTTACTTAATGAAATTACTGATACTATCTTTAATGAAGACTAAGAACTGCTACACTGAGTTTTACATGCAAGGTACAAGCTGGCCTTTATTTGCTTCAAATTCTCTACTAAGAATGGTAGATAAGTAATTAGCAAAGGAAATTCAGAAAAGGCTATTGCTGTGGGCAAACTAAGAGAGATAATAAGGCTCTTCAGAAAAACTATTTATAGAGGCAGTTTTACAAGCAGGTACCACCCACAATCATTTTTCTCTCTATTCTCCAAGGCACATGGCAAGAAACTAAATAAAATCTCCATTCTTTACCATTTACCCAGGATAAATGAAATATATTGAGAAAGTGCCCATTTGTAAAACTACTATATCATTACTGTAACAAGGAAATACTTTCAGGTCATTTTTCTGATTGTATTTACATGTGAAAAGATACATGATTCTATTTGAACTACCATTTTGACTGGTAGAGTATCATAGGCTTTTGAGTATAACCTTTTGGTATAACCTTTTGAGTTATAACCTGTGGGTAGCTTAGTTTATAAAGACCATCAAAGTAAAAATAGTTACGTTATTGGCAAGTTGTTTCTATTACAGGAAGTAATTTGGTTAAAATAAACATTTTGAGTAATGTTTAGGACAACTCCCAGGCTTCGGCAAACTTGGGTGTGCCCTCATCAGTGACATAAGCAGGAAAAATGCTAAATGGGAGAGTTCAGACATAAGACAATAGAAAGATGCCCAGACATATCTCAGAGCAGTGTTACCATGTTGATTACACAATTTGGACTGCATACCCAGAAACACTCCTCAACTTAAACCCATTTACCAATTGTGATTTTTATAGGCATGGCTAATTTTCATTCTCATGGGTTCTGAACCTGTTTACTCCTAGATTTGCCCTTGTTTTGGGTTTTACGTGTATCAGTGAAGTATTTGCAAGTTCTTGGAGGTTAGTCTTCAAATTACCAAATAAGTATTAAGTAAATGTTGCCCTGCATTCCTTCAATTCATAAAAAATGAAAAACAAATCTAAGTTGAACTTGTAGGGAACTACACAAAGACTTATTTCTACTCATCTCAAACACATATAGTAGGAGGGTGTTCAAAGGAAGAGGCCTGGCTTGACTAGAAAATGTACGACAGCATGTGGGCACAGCTTAGAAGGCAAGGGAGTATATAGTATAGAAGGAGGTAATTTGTAAGGAAAAAAATCATTTCTATTTCCCCATCTAAAATCATACCTATTCTGCCTGAGTTATCTGAGATGTTTTTCTAAAACTCATAGATTGCCTGGAAATTCCAAATAACTTGTTTTAGGCTATTCTTCATTTTAGGACAAAAAAGTTAGAATTACGGAGTACCAAGAATCATAAAGATAGGTCCTCAAAAGACTAAGATTATCTCTCTTTTGAAAATAGTGTGCTGTGTCTTAGGCCACTTATTAACAGCATTCATCTTTTGAACTATAACTATTTTTTAAAGATTTTTTTTATTCGAGAGAGAGCAAGTGAGAACACGAGCAAGGGGGAAGAGCAGAGGAAGAGAGAGAAGCAAACTCCCCGGTGAGCAGGGAGTCTGATGTGGGGCTCGATCCCAGGACCCCGGGATCATGACCTGAGCCGAAGGCAGACACTTAACCAACCACCCCTCAACTATAAATGTTAAGAGATTCTAAACTTTGCCCCATCCCAACATACATAAAAGGCATTCCCATTAATGGCAGTATCTTGGAATCAGAATCTTAAAAAGGGTTGTTGGTATGATTTTAGGGAAAAAAATAGATGATGCTGGTAATTTCTCCAACTTTTCGTTTGGAATCACTAGAGTAGAGCTAGATGATGACCATAGTTCTTCTGGTTCTAAATTCTATGATTCTTTCACTACTCTTCCTTCCATGCTACCTATATACCTGCTTCTCTATAATGATAGGGCCTAATTTATCCCCTGTGTGCGTGTGTGTGTGTGTGTGAGAGAGAGAAAGAGAGGGAGAGAGAGAAACAGATGAATCTAATACACAATGTACTAAAGAACTGGTATTCCTACTTTGTCTTACGCACAAACCCATATTGTTTATTTAAATAGGAAATAAGATGAGTTTAAATTTAAAAACTAGGTATCCGTTTCGTGGTATGTTGGGGAAAACATCTGAGAATATAAAAATTTAGAGTATCTTTTAAAAACCAAATTAAGGAAGAAAATCTAAAATTATATCTTAAAATGTTCACATAACGTTGAAAACTTTAGTTGTATCAACCAGGTTTCTACCTTATTTCCTCCTTGATTAAAGTATGTAAAGTATAATAATATGTACTGTACATCAGAAACCAGAATTTGTTTAGTATTCTGATTGGTTCTTTTTGTATGGGATGCTTACAGTGTTGGATTTAATTAAATTATGTATAAAAAACATTTATTATAAACACCATGGAAATATTATTTGAATTTTGTTTAAAACAGTAATTCTAAATTTTTTTTGTATCTGGGACCTCTTTGGCAGTCTGAAGTCTACAAATTCCTTTTCAGAGTAATGTTTTTATATTTATTTAGTTAGTTAAGGATTTTATTTATTTGACAGAGAGACAGCGAGAGCAGGAACACAGCAGGGGGAGTGGGAGAGGGAGAAGCAGGCTCCCTGCTGAGCAGGCAGCCCAATGTGGGTCTCGATCCCAGGACCCCGGGATCACGACCCGAGCCGAAGGCAGACGCCTAATGACTGAGCCACCCAGGCCCCCCTTTATTTTTATTTTTATTATTATTTTTTTAAGATTTTATTTATTTGACAGAGAGAGAGAGCACAAGTAGGCAGAGAGGCAGGGAGAGCGAGAAGCAGGCTCCCCGCTGAGCAGGGAGACCGACATGGGGCTTGATCCCAGGACCCTGGGAACATGACCTGAGCCGAAGCAGCCGCTTAATGACTGAGCCACCCAGGCGCCCCCAGAGTAATGTTTTTAAATGTGTAAAGTATTACACATGCGTATAAATACATATATATAGGATTAAAAAGAACCCTATTATATTAAAATACAATTAGCAAAATTATTGTTTGTGATCTAATAATATAAGTGCTTTTTTATCAATACATTGAAGACCTAGCAGCCTTTTAATTACTACCATAATTTCAAAGTAGTATTGTACCTAAATGGTATTATGAGATATTTATAACAATTACAATGTGATATGAAAAATCATATTTATTGTTGACAAAGCACAGGTACTTTTATGTAGTTTGTTGCTGACATCATTCTTGGAGAAAATACTAAACTTCAGTTAGAGGTTAGTGAAAATAAAGATGCAACTTTTTTCCCATTGTTCACAGACCCCCTCGTCTAAAATTATTTTTGTTCCCCAGACACATTCAGGGAAGCCAGATGTAATCCTCAGTATCTCAAGAGACTTAATCTTAGAGGAAACTGGAGCTCAGAGTCTTTTCCATATTTAGCCCTTAATGCTTTTCAAGCCTTTAAAAAAAAGCAGGTGGTTAGTTGTTAAATGATGATTGTCAATATCTCTTGCATTAGGAACTTGGCTTATTGCCACTAATTTTATTATAGATTAGAAGAAGTAGATATTTATAAAAGCCAGTTTAGTAATTTTATCATGAAGTCAAATCAGAACATACCTGCTAGTAGTAATGAGTGCTTTACTTATGTCTTGACTTTGAGCTGCTATGGCCATATGTTCCTTTGCCATTAAAGAGAAAATGTAACCCATGTGGTAAGCCCCAAATCATACTACTTTATGGAACTAGTATTGGTTAGTCAAATTTGTGTGATTATCTTTTTAATTTGTTTTTTTCTCAAAATTTCATTTGAATGGAATTATACAAAATATGTCCTTTTGCTTCTGGCCTGTTTCCTTTAGCATATTTTCAAGGTTCATCCATGTTGTAGCATATATCTGAACTTCATTTCCTTTTTATGGCTGAATAATATCCCATTGTATGTATATACTACATTATTATTTATCCATTTATCTATTGAAGGACACTTGGGTTGTTTCCACCTTTTGGCTACTGTAAATAATGCTGCTGTGTACATTGTCATACAGGCGTCTGTTTTGAGTCCCTGTTTTCAGTTCTTTTGAGTATATGCCTAAGAGTGGAATTGCTGGGTCACATGGTAATTCTGTTGCTTAACTTTTCAAAAAGCTGTGTGATTATTTTTTATAATAGTTTATTCTATTTTTATTATCCTTTTATTAATGTTTTTTGAGCATTAAAAAAACTTTTTTTTTTTTTCTTATTTCCTTGGTTGACTTTTGTTGCTGATTTTTAAGAAATTATTTGTTTTGGTCATTCATTTTTTTCTTTTCTTTTCGATTGTTTGTTTTTCAGACCCGAGTCAGAACTCCATCACAGGGGAACACAGCCAGCTGTTAGGTATAGTATTACTGTGGGGATTGACTTTCTCTAAAGTCACCCTTTTCCTGCCTATACTAACAGACATTATTCCCACTTCTAATTCTATTTTCCATCCCCTCCTTTTCTGCTATTCACTCCTCAACTTTTTTTCCTGCTGTTTCCATTCCCAACTTGGTAAGTTTTAGGAAATGACTTCTGCAATTGATTATTAAGTCCCAATGTAGTTATATTTAAAAGTAATTTACATAGTCTGTGTTTAAAAATAAAATCTGTAAGAATTAGAGCTTCTTTTTTCCAAGATAATTTTGTCAAGAAGATACTATAATACTCTGTAGTATCTTGGGTTTTGCAGCTACTTTGCCCTTATTATTATTTTTCTTGGTCTTTTAATCACCCTCATTTTTTAATTACTGAAAGTACTTCATAAACAGCATGAGCTTAAGCAAGACGTAGAAGTTGATGTTCCGGGGCGCCTGGGTGGCTCAGTCGTTAAGTGTCTGCCTTCGGCTCAGGTCATGATCCCAGGGTCCTGGGATCAAGCCCGGCATCAGGCTCCCTGCTCAGCGGGAAGCTTGCTTCTCTCTCTCCGACTCCCCCTGTGTGTGTTCCTTCTCTCGCTGTGTCTCTCTCTGTTAAATAAATAAATAAAATCTTTAAAAAAAGAAGAAGAAGAAGTTGATGTTCCAGTTCTTCATATGTTAAATAAGTGATGGAAATAAATTTGTTTCTTCTAGGGATCACATGTTTAAATTTCAGTAAGCTTGTTGTTTAACAGAATTCCACAACATCTCAGAACTTATAAAATTTAAAATATAGAAATAAGACATATTCTGGTGAGGAATTCAGACAATACAAAAAGTATATGTAAAGAAAGTAAAGTCCTCTAAAGTATCTCTTCTCCCCACCACCTCCTCAATCCCCCAAGGTACTTATTATTGACACTAACTTGGGAATTCTTTTAGAAATTTTTAATTGTACATTTTCTTATTATTTGTGACTGTCTTCTTTCCTTTTTCTATCCATGGGGTTATACTCTACAGACTGCGACTTCCTTTCTTTCACTTAACATTTTATCTTAGACACATCATTTCAGTACATAAAGATTTGCCTTATTCCTTTGTTTGTTGTAGAATAGTATTCCCTTGTATTCCTGTGTTCTAACTTCACACAGCCAGTTCCCTGTTCTTGACTGCTTATTCCAGGTGTTTTACTGTTAAAAATTATGTTACAGTGAACATCTTGTACATATACTCTTGCATTTTCATTGCCAGTATATTTGAAGGAAAAATTCCTAACGGTAGAATTCCTTGGTCGAAGGGTATACATATCTTCAAAAAGATACATCCCTATCATAAAGAGCAGATACCAATCTTAAAATTTTTTCTTTCTCTAGTAGATGAAGATGGCATCTCTAGTTTTTACTTGTACTTCTTCAATCATTAGTGAGGTTAAGTGCTTTTAAATATATTAACAGCCATTTTGTGTGTATGTCTTTGGATTTGAGGCTTATTTTTTGTTGGATTTTTTGTTTTTGTTTCGTTTTTGAAGTACAGTGTGCTATATTAGTTTCAGGTGTACAGCAGATTGATTGGACAATTCTGTACATTGCACAGTACTCTCACCACGATAAGTGTAGTCACTGTCACCATATAGCATTATTACAGTATTATTGACTATATTCCCTATGCTGTACTTTTCATCTCCATGACTTACTTATTTTATAGCTGGAAGTTTGTATCTGTCTTTTTTTCTATTAAGAATTTAAAAATTTGGGGCGCCTGGGTGGCTCAGTTGGTTAAGCAACTGCCTTCGGCTCAGGTCATGATCCTGGAGTCCCGGGATCGAGTCCCGCATCGGGCTCCCTGCTCGGCGAGGAGCCTGCTTCTCCCTCTAACCCTCCCCGCTCTCATGTACTCTCTCTCTCTCTCTCTCTCTCATTCTTGCTCTCTCAAATAAATAAATCTTAAAAAAAAAAAGAATTAAAAAATTTATTTATAGTTCATATGCATTGTTAAATTAGTTTGAAGTGTACAACATAGTGATTCAACTTCTCCACACATTATGCTGTTAACCCCCTTTATCTCACCCACCCCACCCATCCACCTCCTCTCTGCAAACCACCAGTTTGTTCTTTGTATTTAAGGGTTGTTTTGTTTGTTTGTTTGTTTTTCTTTTTTATGGGGAGGGGCCGAGGGAGAGAGAATCCTTTTTGTTTGTTTTGGTTTTTTTGGTTTGTTTGTTTTTGAGAGAGCGAGAATCCTAAGCAGGCTCCATGCTGGGACGTGGGGCTCAATCTCACAGCCCTGAGATCATGTCCTGAGCTGAAATCAAGAGTTGGTCACTTAACCAACTGAGCCACCCAGGTGCCCCTATTTTCTTTTTATATACAACATGTAAGTGAAATCATGTGATATTTGTCTTTCTTTGCCTGACTTCACTTAGCCTAACGTACTCTAGGTCCACCCATGTTGTTGCACACGGCAAGATCTCATTCTTTTTTATGGCTGAATATTCCATTGTGCATATACCACATCTTTTTATCCATTCATTTGTCGGTGGACACTTGGGTTGCTTCTGTAGTTTGGCTGTTGTAATAATGTTGCAATAAACACAGGTTCATATGTCTTTTCAAATTAATTTTCTTTGGGTAATACCCAGTAGTAGAATCTTTTGATCATATGGTAATTCTATTTTTAATTTTTTGAGGAACCTCCATACTGTTTTCCACAGTGGTTGGTCCAATTTACATTTCCACCAACGGTGCATGAGGGTTGATTTGAGGCTTTTTTTAAATTTATACATTGCTGAACATTTTGCTGTTTAAGTATGTGCAAAGCAGTTGTGGAAAATGTAAGCTATCAAAAAGTAAGGAAAATACTTGACATGTTTGCTTATTATAGGTTCAGAGTATTAGTTGATACTCCTTTTCTGCTCTTTCTTTGTTAAGGACATAAGTTTCTGATTTTTTTTTTTAAGATTTTATTGAGAGAGAGGGAGTGAGTGAAAGAGAGCACAAGCAGGGGGGAGAGGCAGAGTGAGAGGGAGAAGCATACTCCCCACTGAGCAGGGAGCCTGATGCAGGGCTTGATCCCAGGACCCTGAGATCATCACCTGAGCCAAAGGCAGATGCTTAACCAACTGAGTCACCCAGGTGTCCCATAAGTTTCTGATCCTAATTCTCTTTTCTTTGAGAGAGTTTATGTGCTGGAACAGTAACTGATATCCTAAGCACTCAATAAATATTTGTTAAGTAAATGGTTTGACATGAACATGTAGCTAGAACTCTGATCACAAGGGTCCTAGCCTTGTGATATTGGGGGGTTGTCACTATTCTCTTTTTTTAGACTTTTATGTTTGATAGCTTATTTAGACTGTTCAAAATTATTCTTTTCTATATAAAAATTTCATATTTGGACCAGGAATGATTAAGATTTCATTGAAAGATTTAGGCAGACCATGAAAAGTAAATTTCTCCCCTAAACTATTTTTTTTGTTTGTTTGTTTTGTTTTGTTTTTTAGATTTTATTTGAGAGAGAGCGAATGAGAGAGAGAGCACGAGAGGGAAGAGGGTCAGAGGGAGAAGCCAGACTCCCTGCTCAGCAGGGAGCCTGATGTGGGACTCGATCCCGGGACTCCAGGATCATGACCTGAGCCGAAGGCAATCGCTCAACCAACTGAGCCACCCAGGCGCCCTCCCCTAAACTATTAAATTGCTTCTGTCTCTGATACATGCCAACAAGTAGAGAAATTTGAAAGTAGTTTATCATCTGGCCGGGAACATGTGTGTAATGGAGGTAGGGAAGGACTTAGCTAATGAAATGGACAGTCAGGGGAGTTGGTACCATTCCAGTGTATGCTGGATTTTGTTTCCACTGAAGCACTTGTTGTAAAAGATAGTAAACGAATTATGTGCAAAAAGAAATGGTATATGATTGTGAAGAAGACTTCTCTTAGTATTAGCTAAAAACCCAAATATTTGCAAAGAGACTACTCCAGCCATTAATCTCATTTAGCATCCTATATTTGCATTCAGTTTTAAACAAGCCTGGGAATTTATCCAGAGTCTTCTGGCTAGATTCATAAGTAAGTTCATCCTGCTACCCTGGGTGCTCACTCTGAAGTTCGTTAGATATGATTATATTCTCCTTTTTTCTCATGCTCTTAATAACTACCATCTTCTGGGTCCTATCCTGAGCACCTTCCTTTTCTTTCTTTCTTTTTTTTTCTTTTTAAAGTAAGCTCTACACCCAACATGGGGCTTGAACTCACGACCTGAGAGTTGCATGCTCTACTGATTGAGCTGGCCAGGCACCTCTCTGAGTATCTTTGTTTAAGCCATAGCCTCAAAAATCCTTAAAAGGCTGGGTTATTTAAAAAAAAAAAAAGTTTGTAAAAGACCGAAAGGTGGTTTTTTTATTATATTTTCTAACCATCATACAGAAGGGGCATTGGTTTAGCTTGAATTAAAATCTTGCCAGCTCTTGAGGCGCCTGGGTGGCTCAGTCGGTTAAGTGTCTGCCTTGGGCTCAGGTCATGATCCTAGGGTCCTGGGATCTAGCCCTGTGTGGGGCTGCTTGCTCAGGGGGAGCCTGCTTCTCCCTCTCCCTCTGCCACTCCCCCTATTTGTGTGTTCTCTCTGTCTCTCTGTCAAATAAATGAATCTTAAAAAAAAAAAAAATCTTGCCAGTTCTCTATAAAAATCTTGCTTAGGGGCACCTGGCTGGCTCAGTCAGTGGAGCATGTGACTCTTGATCTAGGGCTGCGAGTTTGACCCCCACCTTAGATGTAGAGATTACTTAAAAATCTTGAAAAAAAAAAAAAATCTTGTTCAGCATAATTTGGCCTGGTAGGTTAGAAACTGCTTCGGTTGCCTTGCCTGCTGAATGGAATTTATAATAGCATCTTTCAGACCTTCTAAATGTTCTTCCTATCAATAGGGCACAGTTATTTTAATGTATCTATTGCTCCCACTGACTCATCAGCTCTCTCATAAAACTCAGGATTAGGTGGAGGCGCTGTATGGAAGAGTGAAACTGCTGTTGTGGTAAAGAATTAAGCTGTATACTTACGATTTATGAACTTTTCTGTGTGTGTATGTGTATAATTTTTAATTTAAAACATTTTAGTAAGCAAGTAAGCAAATGAGCAGTGGGCCCTAGCATTTTTACAACAATTTTTACCAAACATTCAAGGAAAAATAATTCTTCTTCTAGTTTCTCTCAGGGAATAGAAAAACAAACACTCCCCAACTCAGTTTGAGGATTGCATAACTTCGATACCAAAACTTAGCAATGACAATGAGAGACAAGTATAGGCCAGTTTTACTTATGAATACAGATGTCCTAAATGAAATATTTGCAATCTAAATCAAGCGATACGTATTTTTTAAATTACCCCTGTGACCAGTTTGGGTTTCTGCTAGAAATAATGGTTGGTTTACCATTAAAAATCAATGTATATAATTCCGTGTGTTAACCAAAGGAGATTAGGGGCACCTGGGTGGCTCAGTCAGTTAAGCGTCTGACTCTTGATTTTGGCTCAGGTTATGATCTCAGGGTTGTGAGATTGAGCCCCGCATTAGGCCTGCACTGGGCATGGAGCCTGCTTAAGATTCTTTCTTTCCCTCTCCCTCTGCCCTTCGCCCCCGCCCCTTAAAAAAAAGGAGATTAAAGAATGAATCATCTTAACTGATGCAGGAAAAGAATTTCATTTGAAATATATCCAATATTTAAATTCATGAGTTCGTATTGATACTTTAAAGAACCAATTGGTCACCACTGTAGTATTCTAGTGAACCAATTCATTATTCTGAGAATTGGTTAATAAAAGGAAAGAATGAAGTATTTATCTTACCTTTAACTATACAAATGGGTAACCAAATAGTATATTAGAGGGAGTGTCTCTTCATAAAAGTATTTCAGCTAGTAAATTAAGGAAGAATAATAGAAAAGAGTATCACCACTTTGTAATCCCTCATAAATTAATGGATTTAGTCATTAATCGCCAACAGTTGTTAGTATCTCAAAAATAAAGAAAATCAGATGACGGGTACCTCTTGACAGAAGATCAAAATACCACTGTGAAGGAGTTTTCCTACCTCTCCCCTAAAAATACTGAATATGGATAAGCCTCTAGACCTCATTAGCAATAGATAGGAAATACAAAAAATCAGAACAGCATTTAAACAGTATTACATGGATGTCATCATCAAAATCAGAAACTCTAGAGGCGCCTGGGTGGCTCAGTCAGTTAAGCATCTGCCTTCGGCTCAGGTTATGATCTCAGGGTCCTGGGATCAAGCCCTTTGTCGGGCTCCCTGCTTCTCCCTTCCTCTACCTCCTTTCCCCCACTTGTGCTTTCTCTCTCAAAATCTTTAAAAAAAATCAGAAACTCTACTGAACATATGACATGGTTTCTTCAAATAAAAGAAAAAGAGAATAAGCTATTGACTTAGATATAGCAGTTATAATGTCTGACTCTTGACTACTTATTCAAACACTGTAAAATCAAAAACATAATTTATAACATTTGAGACAACCTTTCATGTTCACACAGTTACATAGTTCAGGCCCAAACGTGCCAAGGGAAATTAAGTACATTTACTGCTCTTGTCCTTCCTAGCTCAGACCAGCAAAGACCATTTGACAAGATCAGGAGACTAAGGGAGGAATCTGAGATTGATTTATCTTAGCCCCAAATTGTAGGATAAGTGGCAAATTACAAAAGCAGCAATGTAGAGATAATAGCACCACAACAATAAAGTTTGTATAAAGAGCAAGACATTCGAAATACCATTTTTCTAGGGCGCCTGGGTGGCTCAGTTGGTTAAGCGACTGCCTTCGGCTCAGGTCATGATCCTGGAGTCCCGGGATCGAGTCCCGCATCGGGCTCCCTGCTCGGCAGGGAGTCTGCTTCTCCCTCTGACCCTCCCCCCTCTCATGCTCTCTCTATCTCATTCTCTCTCTCAAATAAATAAATAAAATCTTAAAAAAAAAAAAAAAGAAATACCATTTTTCTATTTACAAAAAAAAATGTATGCCATAAAAGATGGAAATCTGAAATCTGTGGTAGAATCAATGGCACTTATATCAGTTTTTGTTTGAATTGTGCAGTGAAACACCAGTTAAGTTCCCAGTAATGTTAGCATTATCTGGATAGTAAAATAAGGTTAAAAAACCAACATAATGATCTGATGGACTGTTTAATTCATAGCATTATTGAGACCAGTCTCAGTAGGTATCCTCCAAAGGAATTATTTTAGGATTCTGGATAATCCTAAAACAGCCCCAGGATGATACGGATTTGGTTCTTAGTTCCTGCAGAGTAAAACTAACTTACTATTCAGAAACTAAAACTTCCATTCCATTTGAGATTTCCTGAGGTCACAGTAGTGACCCAGACTTCTGAAAAGCTCTACTGTCTGTCTATCTATCTGTTTAATATTTTTAGAGAGAGCATGTAAGTGGAGGGGCAGAGAGAGAGGGAGAATCTTAAGCAGGCTCCATGCTCAGCACAGAGCCCAACACAGAGCTCGATCTCACGACCCTGAGATCATAACGTGGGCCAAAATCAAGAGTCAAACACTTAACCAAATGAGCCACCCAGTAATAAGGACAAAATGCAGACAGTTGTTGCTAAATAAAAGCCAAGAACACTTTTCACCACGAGACTTGCTCTAAGCTAGTGGTTTATGACTGAGGACAGTTTTGTCCCCCAGGGGATATTTGGAAATGTTTGAAGACTTTGATTGTCACTACTGGAGATGCTTCTGGCATCTAGTGACTCACAGCTAGGGATGCTCTTAAACAATGCACTGGACATCTTCCACAACAAATAATTATGTGCTGAGTTTGAGAAACTCTCCTCTAAAGGAATTCTCAAGAAGGTGCCTCAAGTAGAAGTGAAAGGATCCCAGAAAACTAGTACTCTGAAATGCAACAAAAATATTGAACAAATAAAATGGTAAACATGGACCTTCACCCAAGTCAGTGTTGTCTCCATGAAATATTTTTAGTGTCTTATTTGTGTAATAAAATAAGCTACTAGAAATATTGGACAGAACAGTAATACGTGAATCAGAAGAGAGAGAACGAAAGTCTTTGTTGTTTGGGAGGATGACAGACTTTTGTTTAAACTCACTTAACAGTTTGGGGTTTTTTTGTTTTGTTTTGTTTTGTTTAAGATTTTATTTATTAGAGAGGGGGAGAGAGATCACAAGCAGGGGGTAGGGATGGAGGGAGAAGCAGCCTCCCCGCTGAGCAGGAAGCCCGATGCGGGACTCGACCCCAAGACCCTGGGATCATGACATGAGCTGAAGGCAGATGCTTAACCGACTGAGCCGCCCAGGAACCCCTTTACAGTTTAAGTAAAATATGTGGTAAAATTTCAAACGTAACTACTGAAAGAATAGATATAGAATGTGGAAATTCCAAAAGAGGAGAGAGAACAAATGGAATAAGGGAAAAACAAACCAAAAATCCAAAGAGAAGAAATGAGAATGAATCCTAAAGAAAAAAGACCAAATAGAAATTTTAAAATGGTAGAATCCAATCCAAACATATAAATTGCTATGGTTGATGGACTGAACTTGACAGTTAAAAAGACAGATGGTCAGATTTTTAAAAATACAGCTATCTGCTATTTACAAGAGATCTACCCAAAACATAAGGACCCAGGAAAAAATGGACAGTTGAGAGAAGAGGACATTGAACCAAAGGAGAGCTGTATAGTTATTGTCATATTTTCTACTGTCTTAGAGTTTATTCTGCTCTCTCTCTAACTTGCTAAAATAGGTACTTAGCTCAAATAATTTTTATTCTTTTTACTTTGCTAATGTAAAACTTTAAGACAACTTTTCATTAAAGTGCTACTTTTGGTGGATCCTACAAGTTTCAATAGGTAATCTTTATTGTCACTTAATTTTTTAAAGTATTTTAATCTTTGATCCTTGTTTTGTTTTGCAGTGTATTTTCTCTAATTTCTAAATTTGGAAGGATTTAAAAATTTATCTTTTCACAATTAAATTCTAACAACTTTTGTTATAGACCAAGATCACAGCCTCTGCCCTTTGAGTGAGGGCTGGACTTCTAATTAATAGAAAATGGCAAAAGCAATGTCACTTTCAAAATGAGATCACAAAAAGACTGTGACATCTGTCTTGTACTCTCTCTCTGGCTCTCTTTGATGGCTTGCTTTGAGGGAATCCAGCTGCCATGCTGAAAACTGTCCTATGGAAAAGCCCACGTGGCAGGGAACCAAGAGAGGCCCTTGGCCAACAACCTGAAAGAAAGTGAATTCTGCCAACAACTGTGTCCGTGAGCTTGGAGGTGGCTCTTCCCCAGGCCTTCAAATGAGACCATAGTCCTGGCAGAGCTTTGATTGGAGCTTCGTAGACTGAAGCAGGGGGCTCAGCTAAGCCTTGCCCATATTGCTAGCCCACACAAACTGTGAGATAAAAGTGTGCGTTTAAGCCACTAAATTTGGGAGTAATTTGTTATACCGAAAGCTAACTATAAACCATAGACGTATGTTTAAAATACTTTCTTGCAGGGCCTGGGTGGCTCAGTTGGTTAAGTGTCTGACTCTCGATTTTGGCTCAGGTCATGATCTCAGGGTCGTGAGATGGAGCCCTGCTTAAGTTTCTCCCTCTTCCTCTCCCTGTGCCCCTCTCCCTGTCTCACGCGCTCGTTCTTTTCTCTCTCTCTAAAAAAAAAAAAAAATTATAAACTGCTTTCTTGGTGAATTCACCCTTTTGTTATTTGGTTACCCTCTCATCCAAAATAAAGTTTTCCCCTTAAAGAAAAATTTATCTGGTGATAATAAAACCATATCAGCTTTTTTTTGGTTTCTATTTGCCTGATAGATCTCTTTACTTACAGCTTTTACGTGTCATTATATGTCTCTTGTAAACAGTATATGCCTGGATTTTGTTAGTAGTTTAAAATTGGCATGTGTGAATATTTACACCATGGAAATTGGCTAATACTATAAATTAGTTTTGTATGTGTGTGTATGTGTTTTTAACAGTCTTCTGTGACTTCAGTATACACATAGACACACAATGAAAGCAACATCTTTAACTGCTTTGTCTAATGCTATATCCCCAGGACCTAGAGTGCCCAGCACATCGATGTATACAAACTTAATAAATGCTTGGTGAATTAATTGAATAAATGAATTACTCCAAAGTGGTGATAATTTTAAGCTGTGTCATTCTCTTTAGAATTTTATGGAACCAGTAGAGAGAAGAAAAAAATTACATTTTCCTTTTTTTTTTTAAATAACTTTTTATTGGGGCGCCTGGGTGGCTCAGTCGTTAAGTGTCTGCCTTCGGCTCAGGTCATGGTCCCAGGGTCCTAGGATCGAGCCCCGCATCGGGCTCCCTGCTCAGCGGGAAGCCTGCTTCTCCCTCTCCCACACCCCCTGCTTGTGTTCCCTCTCTCGCTGTCTCTCTCTCTGTCAAATAAATAAAATCTTTAAAAATAAATAAATAAATAAATAACTTTTTATTGTGGAAATTTCCAAAGGTCTAGAAAAGCAGATAGAATAGCATAATGAACCTCCATGAAGCCATCACTCAGTTTTAACAATGTTGAGAATCTGTTTTCAAGCCCTACCTAATTTTTTCCTGGAATATCTTAAAGAAAATTCCATCACATGATTTTATTTACCTTTTTTTTTAAAAAAAAATTTTATATTTAAATTTCTTTCAGAATTGTCTTTTTTTTTTTTAAGATTTTATTTTTTTATTTGACAGAAAGACACAGCCATAGAGGGAACACAAGCAGGGGGAGCGGGAGAGGGAGAAGCAGGCCTCCCGTGGAGCGGGGAGCCCGATGTGGGGCTCGATCCCAGGATCCCGGGATCATGACCTGAGCCGAAGGCAGACGCTTAACAACTGAGTCACCCAGGCGCCCCTCAGAATTGTCTTTTTACAAGGCGCCTGGGTGGCTCAGTCGTTAAGCGTCTGCCTTCGGCACAGGTCATGATCCTGGGGTCCTGGGATCGAGCCCCACATGGGGCTCCCTGCTCGGCGGGAAGCCTGCTTCTCCCTCTCCCCTGTTTGTGTTCCCTCTCTCGCTGTGTTTCTGTCAGATAAAATATTAAAAAAAAAAAAAATTGTCTTTTTACATCTGATTTGAGTCAGGATTCTAACAAGTTTCACACCTTGCACTTGGTTGATGCATCATTTTAAGTCTTAATTTATGAAATCACCTTTTTTAGTTTATGCCATTTGTTGAATAAGTCAGATTATTTAGCATGTAGAATTTCTCACATTTTGAATTTGATGATTGCACTATCTTTGTGGTGGTGTTTAACATGTTCCTCCTCTGTTTTTCGTGAACTGGTCGTTAGATTTAGAGGTTTGATTAGATTCAACTTCCATTCTTTTGGTAGGAATACATCACAGGTTGTGCAGTTATATTGTTGTCCACTTTTAGCGATGTTGAGATTGATCATTGAGTTCAGATCATCCTGACCCATCCATTATAAAGTTACATCTCAGCCTTTCATCTAATGGGTTTATAGCAACTATCGATGGTGATTGCCTAGACCCATATTTCATTAGGAGTTGAAAATTGGTGATTTTTTTTTCCTAATTATTCCATATGCATTAAACATTTTTTTGTTTAAATTCCAGTTAGTTAACATACAGTGTTAAATTAGTTTCAGTTGTACAGTATAGTAATTCAACAATTCTGTACATGACTCAGTGCTCATTGTAAGTGTACTCTTCATCCCCATCACCTGTTTCACCCATCCCCCTACCCACCTCCCCTCTGGTGACCATCAGTTTGTTCTCTCTAGTTAAGAAACATACAGATGGCTAACAGACACATGAAAAGATGATCAACATCACTCATCATCAGGGAAATACAAACCAAAACTACAATGAGTCAGCGAAGTTAAGCTTAGAAGACAAAGCATAGCTCTCTGGGGTGCATCTCTGTTCTAAAAGTTGTAGTTATGAGTGTTGAAGAAATTAAGGAACTTATTTAGGGATAGCAAGTGTTAGGACTGATATGAGTTCCAATAAAAGTTAGGATGAAGAACACATTGGGATCTTAAAAGGGGCATTGTGTCCGGTGGTAGAACTGAGAAGAGTAAGACTTTTCCATCAATTCAAAAGAAGTATTTTAAAAATCAGTTTATGTAGGGGATGGGGCTGCCTCAGTGGCTCAGTTGGTTGAGTGTCTGGCTCTTGGTCTTGGCTCAGGTCTTGATCTCATGGTTGTGAATTCAGGCCCTGAGTTGGGTTCCATGCTGGGTGAAGAACCTACTTAAAAAAAAAAGAAAAAAGAAATCAGCTTATGTGGGGTGGTTAAAAAGTTTGGAAAACAGATAGTGGTGATGGTTGTACAACATCGTGAATGTAATGCCTCTGATTTGTACATTTAAAAATGGTTAAAATTGCAAGTTTTGTTTGATTTTACCACATTTTAAAAAATTAATAATGTAATATACCCAAAACTCTAATATTGTATACTTTTAATCAATGAATTGTTTGATGTGTAAATTATATTTTAATAAAGCTGTTAAAAAAAAACTATATGTATAGAGCTAAGCCAGAAATTTCTGAAGTCAAGTTAAAGGGAACTGGTCTAGTCCTTGAAAACTGGCTTAAGCATCCTGTTTGACTGCTTTGTCTCTAGTACTCAGTAAATATTTTTAAGTTAAACAATAAACAAATGAAAAACAAATTTAAAAAACTACAGTGAGATATCACACCTGTCAGAATGGCTAAATGTAACAGTACAGGAAACAACAGATGTTGGCGAGGATGTGGAGAAAGGGGAACCCTCTTACACTGTTGGTGGGAATGCAAACTGGTGCAGCCACTCAGGAAAACAGTGTGGAGGTTCTTCAAGAAGTTAAAAATAGAATTACCCTACAACCCAGCAATTGTACTGCTAGGTATTTACCCCAAAGGATGCAAAAATACTGATTCGAAGGGGCACCTGCACTCCAGTGTTTATAGCAGCATTATCAGCAATAGCCAGATTATGGAAAGAGCCCCAGTGTCCACCAACTGATGATACACAGAATGGAATATTACTCAACTGTAAAAAAGGAAGCTTGCCATTTGCTACAGTGTGGATGGAGCTAGAATGTATTATGCTAAGTGAAATAAGCCAGTCAGAGACAAATATATGATTTCACTCATATGTGGAATTTAAGAAACAAAACAGATGAACATAGGGGAAAGAAAAAAAAAGGCAACCCATAAAATAGACTGACCTATAGAGAAGGAGGGAGGTGGGCAGGGTATGGGCTAAATGGGTGATGGGCATTAAGGACGGCACTTGTGATGAGCATCGGGTGTTATATGTAAGTGATGAATCACTAACTTCTCCTGAAACTAATATTACACTATATGTTAACTAGACTTTAAATAAAAACTTGAAACAAGAGGGTCTGTTTGTTGGTTTGTCTCTCTTTTTTCCCCCTATGCTCATTTGTCTTGTTTCTTAAATTCCACATTTATTAGCTAGAATGTTTCTATAATGAAAAAATTTTCTTTAACTTTTTACCTGAGGTATATATAATTATAATCTCTTAAAGTCACTAAAACCTAGAATAAAATTTTTAACAAGTACTTACTGAGCTATTTTACTTTTGAAATTTAAATTCAGTTAATTAACATATAATGTACTATTTGTTTCAGGGGTAGTACTTATTGAGTCCTTACTCAGTGTATCACTGCACACTTTATACACTATTGCTGTTGATAATGGTAGTAAAAGCCCTCTACCTCCAGGTCTGTACAACCTTTTATAAGTGACAGTAGGTAAAAAAAAAAAAAAAAAAAAAAAGACTACATTAGGTCATGTAACCAAGCATTATTTTTGTACAAACCCTTGCCACTTTTTTTTTTTAATGTTGAAAGAGGCACCCCACAAGAATTTGGTGAACCAGATCTGCAGAAAAAAAAGAGACTAGGTTCCCTCAGACAGTAGAGTCTGTGTACTTCCTTAGCTTTGGTTCTTTGTTGTATTAAGAGGTATATATAATTATAATCTGTCAGTCAGAAAAAGATAAATACCATAGGATTTCACTCAAATGGGGAATTTAAGAAACAAATGAACAAAAGAAAAATAGAGAGAGGGAGAGGCAAACCAAGAAACAGACTCTTAAGAGTCTTAAGAGAAAACAAACTGATTGTTACCAGAGGGGAGGTGGGCAGGGGGATGGGTGAAATAGGGGGTGGGGATTAAGGAGGGCATTTGCTTTGATGAGCACGGGGTGGATGTATGGAAGTGCTGAATCAAAAACTGTCTCCCTGAAACTAATATTATACTGTATGTTAACTAACTGGAACTTGAATAAGAACTTAAAAAAGAATATACTCAATGAGTACTGAGAAAAAAAAAGTTATATATAGTTATAATCGCCTTGTAGGAGAGAGAAAATAAAAAATTATGTAAATGTCATTAAGAACTAACACTTTAGGGGCGCCTGGGTGGCTCAGTTGGTTAAGCGTCTGCCTTCAGCTCAGGTCACGATCTCAGGGTCCTGGGATCCAGCCCCACATCGGGCTCCCTGCTCAGTGGGGAGCCTGCTTCTCCCTCTGCCTCTATCTACTGCTCTGCCTACTTGTGCTCTCTGTCAAATAAATAAATAAAAATTAAAAAAAAAAAAAAGAACACTTTAAGTATTCAGGAAATAGATACTAATATAAAAGTTAAAGAAATTAATTTAAAGTCCTATAACCTTAAATACCAGTTTAGGAAATAGTCAACAAGCTATCAAAATAACTGGATCACGTCAAAGGACGGAAGGGCCAACCTGATAGGGTCCCCACCAGCTAAAAATGGGATAATACGAACATTAAAAATAAATAATGCACTGAACTGAAATGTAAATATGTGAAATATCCAAAATATTAAAAAAAAAAAAAACTAGTCACCTTTGCAGAGTTATTAAGGAAACAACGTATTTGAAAAACAATAAATGGAAAGAATCAAGCAATTATCCTGCCTTTCTTGTACCAACTATATTCCAGGGTAACAAGGTAAAAAGGTATATATAATTATACCTTTTTATAGGTATATAAAATATACCCATATATTTTAATAGGTGCCTCTTTCAACATTAAAAAAAAAAGTGGCAAGGGTTTGTACAAAAATAATGCTTGGTTACATGACCTAATGTAGTCTTTTTTTTTTTTTTTTTTTTTTTTACCTATTTTCATTTTTAAAAGTTTTTACAGACCTGGAGGTAGAGGGCTTTTACTACCATTATCAACAGCAATAGTGTATAAAGTGTGCAGTGATACACTGAGTAAGGACTCAATAAGTACTACCCCTGCAACAAATAGTACATTATATGTTAATTAACTGAATTTAAATTTCAAAAGTAAAATAGCTCAGTAAGTACTTGCTAAAAATTTTATTCTAGGTTTTAGTGACTTTAAGAGTAGAGTCCTATAGGCTAGAATCCTAAAAGAATAGTGTTTCCAGAGGTCTTTGTACTGTTAAACCTTCCTCTTGTTTACCTCTTAGATTTATTTTTGCTCCTGTTCTGGAGGCAGCCACATTCTCTAAGCCTGGCTAATTTGAGTTCTCCCACTCTCAGATTAAAATTTGAATATGAAAATGGATTCTAAAAGGCAAATGAAGTTATTTGGTGCTGATACTTCTTTAATACCAATGAGAAACTAACTTGATTTCCTTTTTTTCTTTTCCAGATGATGGGCATAAGAAAGCTCGAAATGCTTATCTCAACAATTCCAATTATGAAGAAGGAGATGAATATTTTGATAAAAACTTGGCACTCTTTGAGGTAATATTTGGGAGAAATCTAGGGCAGAAATTTCAGGAACAGAGATTTCAGGATGGCGGTTTTCTATCCCATTTAGTTTTAAAACAGTACAGGCTGGATAATTTTAAGAACTGCTTGTTAAAATATAATACTATAACTTTGTCATTGTAGTTGATTTACTCTATATAATCTAATTACCACTAATTAATAAGTAGCCATTAAATCAGATTTCTGTGAATTGAGGAAGAATGTTGATATCACAGGCATGGAGAACCTTGCTGTCTAATTCAGCTAGGATTTAAATATTTGCATTGGAATTATCTATGAAGTATAAAATAGAGTATTTTTCAACTCTGTGTTTGGGAAGACCATCGTTTACCTTAGAACTACTAAAAGAAAAATCAGTGTAGGAAATAGGCTGCCAGATTAAGAGGGCCTGTCTGTATGTCTTACCCAAGACCATATGGACTCTGACGGGCTCTGCAGTCGGATAGTTGAAAGGAGCCTGCTTTGGTCCAGCACTGCCTTTGTATCTGGCTTTGGACAATGATGCAAGTTCCAGTTCTCTTAGTGTACCTGTTTTTTAAATGGTATCTTCTTTCAGTTTCCTTCAAGAAAAGATCTGGGATAGATATTTAGTTCAGTCACAAAAGTTTTTTATTGAGCTGTCTGTGCTTGGTGCCATAAATAATAGCCATAAGTGTTATTAGAATGTTAGTAGCCTAGCCTAGGGATGCCAGGGTGGCTCAGTCAGTTAAGCATCCGACTCTTGACCTCAGCTCAGGTCTTGATCTCAGGGTTGTGATTTCAAGCCCCACATTGGGCTCCATGCTGGGCGTGGAGCCTACTTAAAAAAAAAAAAAATGTTAGTAGCCTAAAGAAAGGGGCACTAAAGTTAAAGGTAATATTATCAATGTTTTTTTCAAGGTTACAGCTGTCTGTAGGGGCCAGTGTGATTTTATTTTTACTGTAAAGTTAAGCCATTAGAAAGAATGATAAAGCTTTTCACTTAAGAATTTTATAAGGATTTGTATAGTCCTGATTGATATTTTAATGTGGGAGGAGAATAAAACCTCATTTATAAATTTTCTTAAAATATTTACCTGTGATGTATTTTCTCATTTAATTTGCAATTTTCTGGTAGAGGGCCACATTGATGCTTATTTCTAGTGTTCTTTATTACTCATTTCTTCAATGTCTCTGGCTTTATAGGAAGAAATGGACACCAGACCAAAGGTATCTTCTCTCCTCAACCGTATGGCCAATTATACTAATCTGACACAAGGAGCGAAGGAACATGAAGAGGCAGAGAACATCACTGAGGGGAAAAAGAAGCCCACTAAGGTGAGGCCTTCAAATAACAAGGATAAATAAAAAGAGTCCCATATATAAGAAAGGAGGAAATAGGGGCGCCTGGGTGGCTCAGTTGGTTGGGCGACTGCCTTCGGCTCAAGTCGTGATCCTGGAGTCCCGGGATCGAGTCCCGCATCGGGCTCCCTGCTCGGCGGGGAGTCTGCTTCTCCCTCTGACCCTCCTCTCTCTCATGCTCTCTGTCTCTCATTCTCTCTCTCTCAAATAAATAAATAAAATCTTTAAAAAAAAAAAGAAAGGAGGAAATATCCAGGGCATCACTTTATGCTCAGTAACTATTGAATGCTTGATATATGCCAGGCACTGTTCTGGGCAGGTCATAGCAAAAACAGAACATAAATTGTCCTGCTCTCATGCAATCTAAATTCTAGTATGAGGAGATAGTTGTTAAACTGTATATTACGTATTGACGATGGGCTAACAAAAATATAAGCAGGGACAGATGGTAGCTATACTTGTGATGAGCATAGCATAACATATGCAAAGACTTGTCAGATCACTTTGTTGAACACTAATGTAACATTGTGTGTTAACTTCAATAATTAATTCATTTTTTTAAAAAAGGCAGGATAAAGACACTGAAACTGGCTAGCAGGAAAGCCAGGGCAGAGGGGGTTGCTGTTGTAGAGAGGTTGGTCAGGGAAGGCCCTTTCTGACAGGGTGATGTTTGAGCAGAGGCCTAACCAATGTGAGACAATGAGCCCCCTAGTTGGGAGAAGAGCATTCCAGGGACAGGGAATAGCACTTCAGAAGAAGAGGGTTCACACCCATCTGCTGATGCCATCTCTCTGTTGTCAAGTGATGGGGTTTTTCCAAGACTAAATTTCAGTTTTTCTCAAAATGAAAATATGGAACCATATTACAAGTTAGCTTTCTGGTTGTTCAGGGATAAAATGACCCTCAGATCTTCATTTTACCAACTGCATTTACCAGCTACCATGAGGATTTATGCCAAACTCTGAAGGAAGTCCATCAAATCATTATTCAGTTTTTAAATGAAAAGGGAAAGCTAGGGGCACCTAGCTGACTCAGTCAGTGGAGCATGCGACTCTTGATCTCAGGCTTGTGAGTTCGAGCCCCACGTTGGTTGTAGAGATTACTTAAAAATCTTAAAAAAAAGCGGCACCTGGGTGGCTCAGATGGTTAAGCGTCTGCCTTCGGCTCAGGTCATGAGCCCAGGGTCTGGGATCGAGCCCCACATCGGGCTCCCGGCTCAGCGGGGAGCCTGCTTCTCCCTCTCCCACTCCCCCTGCTCGTGTTCCCTCTCTCTCTCTCCCTATCTCTGTGTCTCGAATGAATAAATAAAAAAATCTTTAAAAAAAAAAAAAAAAGGAAAAGCTAATAGCTTCAAAGAACAGAACATTTTAATTGTTGGGGGTACACTTAAAAGTTTGTGGTCAAATGCCCATGTAAAAACATATGGGGACCTGTGTAAAGTAAAAATGTATAGCTCTAGGAATAATGTGATCATTTATAAGATGGAGATTTTATATGTGCCTCTTTTAAGGTATTGATTAAACTAATTATGTGTTTTGTAAGTAAGATGGTAGTTAGGGAGCAAGTTTTTATATACAAATAAAGGGATAAAAGCATCTCTTCTAGATGACTATGTAATTTTTCTTTTGTCAACATCTTTCTTTGCAGACCCCTCAAATGGGTACTTTCATGGGTGTCTACCTCCCATGCCTACAAAATATTTTTGGAGTGATCTTGTTTCTACGCCTTACATGGGTCGTGGGCACAGCTGGAGTTCTTCAGGCCTTTGCAATTGTCCTTATCTGCTGCTGCTGTGTAAGTCCCCAGTTGGCTCTTAGAGATCACCTGGAACATTGCAGGAGCTCAAGATTATATGCACTTGACTTATTTGAGAATAACACAAAGACTATTCGGGAAAGACTCATGATCTCAACAGGAGACATTATTTTGATATTAAACTCTGAAGGATTTTCAGTTATTTAGTGTCCAGTCTTTGCTGCTTATATGCGTAATATGATGTACTAGAAATTACAAAGGAAGACTTTTAGAGGAGGTGGAAGATGTAGTCCTTGATTCAAAGAATTCAGAATACAAACCATTGGAGTTTTATAGCACCAAAGTTAGAAAATGATGATGTACTACTCCAGTATAGTATTGAGGAACAAAACTGATTGTTGTTTGGGGCGAGGGGTATTTGTTTTGTTTTGAAGTCTCATCTGTTACCCCTTCCCCAGAAATTCAGGTGTGCTTTCCAGGTCTTCTCCCCACTGTACTGAGAACATTCTGATCTTGTTTGAATTTAAACTCCTCTTATCCACATGTCCCAGCCACATCTATCAATTTTATTATAAGTTGATTATTATTAAAATTTTTTATTTTTTTATTCAACTTCTGGCCTCTTTAATTACTATCATTATTATACCCTCCTGGTACATTATGCTCAGCTGAGTGCTATATAAAGCAGGATAAGAAGACATAGTTTGTATCATTAATAACTTAAAATTAATAGTACTACCTTTTTCTTTTTTTTCTGTTTCTTAGTCTTAAAACTTCAGGGCCATGTTTGGCTCCTTGATTGCCTCTCACATCTAATCAGCTACCAAGGTCAATCACGTCTCCCTCTGAAATCTCTTACATACAACCCTTCCTTTATATTTCTGTTACTAGCACTACAGTCCTTACTTTTCACTGAACTATAATAGCCTACTAACAAGTCACTCTGCCTTCATCTGCTCCCTATCTGCAGTCCATTCTATGCTGCTACCAGGTAATGTTTTCAAAATACGGTTTTTATTATTTCAGAAGTCTGCAGTGGTTCCCCTCCTTACTGAATATTGTTCTTGTAATTGTAGCTAGTCCTTAGTCAGTTTCTAATCTGTTTTCCAAGTGAACTAGGAGACCAGGGTGAGATCAGTGGCTCCTACTAGCAACTAACCTACTGCTTATGATATAGAAGCATTTTAACAGAATACTCAAGATAACAGTAATGTGACTAGGGCAATGAGTTGAACCACATCATCTCATTTCCATAATATTAGGAATGGCCGCCAACTCCCTCCATAAAGGTAGGAAGAGTTAATTTTTCAGAAAGTGCTCTGAGGCCCACAGACAGGAAAATAGTACAGAACTACAGTAACAATATTCTCCTTCACTTCCTTTACAGACAATGTTGACTGCTATCTCCATGAGTGCCATTGCCACGAATGGAGTGGTGCCAGGTCAGTAGGCTGGATTTCAGGGATTGTCAACAACTACTGTATGTTTATGCTATCAAGTCAGAAGTGCAAACTTCCGAGGACTAGAATACTATTTAGTCTCTTGGTCATAGACATTCACACTGTTTGACTTTAGAATACATTCTTTAAAAATCTCTTTATGTTGTAAACTAGGGGAACCCTCACTCACTGTTGGTGGGACTATAAACTGGTATAACCACTTTGGAAAACAGCATGGAGATTCCTCAAAAAATTAAAGATAGAAATCCACACAGTCCAGTAATTTCACTACTGGGTATGTATCTGAAGAAAACAAAAACAGTAATTCAAAAAAATACATGCACCCCTCTGGTTTTTACTGTATTATTTACAATAACCCAGATATGGAAGCAACCTAAGTGCCCATCAGTAGATGAATGAATACAGAAGATGTGGAGACACACACACACACACACACACTCACCAGAATATTATTCAACCATAAAAAAGAACAAAATCTTGTCATTTGTGACAACACAGGTGGACCTAATCCACTTTATGCAAGTGAAATAAGTCAGACAGAGAAAGACAAATACCATATGATTTTACTTATATGTGGAATCCAAAGAAATAAACAGACAAAAAAACAGACTCATAAATAACAAACTGGTGGTTGTCAGAGAGGAGAGGAATGGGGGGAATGGGCAAAATAGGTGAGAGGGAATAAGAGATACAGACTTCCAGTTACAAAATAAGTCACAGGGGTGAAAAGTACAGAATAGGGAATACATTCAGTAATATTGTAATAACATTGTATGGTGACAGATGGAACTACACTTTCTGTGGTGTGCAGAATGTACAGAATCGTCAAATCACTATGTTGTACACTTGAAACTAATATACCATTTATGTCAACTATACTTCAATTAAAAGAAAAAGGAAAAAATCTCATCGTGTTCTAAGCTAGAATCCTTAATTTGTATCACCTTCCTAGCTTCTTTTTAGTTAGAATATATTTTATTGGGCTGTCTCATGCCTGTAGTAAATATTCTTTGATGCTTATCTAACTAATACTGACAAATTGTGCTACTTCATGAGGAGCATTAGATGTTCAGCATATTCTACCATAAAGGTTTTATCTTTTACTTCCCATTAGCAAATCTACTTTTTATCACATTCAGAGTTTTGAAAAACTTGAAACATTTATCCTTCTTATTTATGACTTGTTTACATTCTTCTTACTGATGTACTTTCTTTATCCTGCTTACATTCTGTTTTGTCTTTTAGCTGGGGGCTCATACTTTATGATTTCCAGAGCACTGGGCCCAGAGTTTGGTGGGGCTGTTGGCCTCTGCTTTTATCTTGGTACCACATTTGCAGCTGCCATGTATATCCTTGGTGCCATTGAAATTTTTCTGGTGAGTAATAGCTCAATTGTGGTCTACAGTGTAGAAACGATAGAGATTTGGATTTATTTTGTTGTTTGAAAGAAAGCAAAACTTTTGAGAGATCCATTATAGAATCAATCAAGTGATTGACTGTTAACCTGTTATTGACTTCCTCTTGTGAACATAAGTCAGAAAGGTTGAGAGTATCCTTTGCCTGCATACTGCTTCCCTACCACCCATTTACCAATACCCTACCACTTCATCCAAGAAGTTAAAGTCTTGATCAAGGCAAGACTTGCATCGGAAAAAATAAAAGTTTTTATCTTTTTTGATATCTTCATTCCAATGAAATAAAATGTTTGTCATTTCTTTATTCACTGGAATATTTTTTTTACTATTTAAAATAATCATAAGTAAGTAGGAATAATGAGATAGGAATCAAGATAATCATTACAATTATTTTATATAACCCTTTGAATAAATTACTAATGCTTTTTTTTGCTGTTTCTATTTGGAAATGTAGGTATTCAGAATAGCATGTAGCCTTAAAAAAAAAAAACATAAATGATATCCAATTTCCGTAGGAATTAGGTTAAATCTCCAGTCATTTTCTATCTTAGCTTTGCTTTGCTGTGTGAAAGCAAATGCAAAGTACAACAACCCTTTTACTTGAAGACTTTGAAATGACCTCATTTTCTACTTCTTTTGCTTAACAGGTATATATTGTCCCCCGAGCTGCGATCTTTCGTAGTGATGATGCACTCAAGGAATCAGCAGCCATGCTCAATAACATGCGTGTCTATGGCACAGCCTTCTTGGTCCTCATGGTATTGGTGGTGTTCATCGGTGTACGCTACGTGAACAAGTTTGCCTCACTTTTCCTGGCCTGTGTCATTGTGTCCATCTTGGCCATCTATGCTGGAGCCATCAAGTCTTCTTTTGCCCCTCCACACTTCCCGTACGTGTCTGTCTCTCTGACCGGCCATCAGTTACTGGGTAGTCAGTGACAGTGTCTGGTGATGTGATCACTTCAAGTACAGTTTCAATCTCCCGGAGATTTCTCTCGTGGATGAGCTCATTTAGCATCTAGGCAGGAAGCCTCCCAGCAGACTTCTCATGTTGATCCTCTTCCTTATGTCCCAAGCATGGAACTGGCAGCTCTAAACATCATTTGGATATAGATACTAGGTTTTTCTCAAAACCTCCTTATAATGATTGTGTATATTTGAACAACTATTCATGAAGAGCTTTACGATAGTATAGTTATTACCAGCAAGCTTTGTAAAGTACAAATGTTGGATTCCTCTTATTAATAAAATATCAAGAGAATCAAAGAAACCTAAATTCCTACCTAAATATAAACTTTTTAACCTGCTGTTAATACCATAGCAGACTTTCTGGTTATAAAATAAAGAGAAATAAATGTCACATTTTTACATATATATATATCTCTTTATAGAGATTGTATGATATACCATAAGTAATGCAGGTACATTAAAGTGTATTTTTTTAAGTAGTAATGGATTTGTACAGATAGGTGACTCTCCGGTCACCTGTTCTCTGTTTGACTAGTGGCATAATGATTAGCACTGAGAGGTGTTTGTAATCTTGTTACAGAGATTGTCTTTAAAAAGTCATCTGGAGGGCACCTGGGTGGCTCAGTTGGTTAAGCGACTGCCTTCAGCTCAGGTCATGATCCTGGAGTCCCAGGATCGAGTCCCACATCGGGCTCCTTGCTCGGCGGGGAGTCTGCTTCTCCCTCTGACCCTCCCCCCTCATGTGCTCTCTCTCTCTCATTCTCTCTCTCAAATAAATAAAATCTTTTAAAAAATAAAAACAAAAAATAAAAAGTCATCTGGATTATCTAGGTATCAAACTCCTCACTCCTATGTCGATTTAACCTGATTACAGAAAAATAGTTTTTTTGAGATGAAAAAACCAGATCTATAGAGATTAAATGACTCGCCCCAAAGTTAGTTAATGGCAGAACAAGAATATGAACGCTTTGATTTCCTAACTCCTGGTCCAGTATTTCTTCTTTGCTAAATGATGTCAGTGATAGATTCCATCATCAACTTTTAGTCTGCTCATTTAGGGACTGCAGACTAGCCGAAAGTACTGAAGGCTATATTCTGGATATCTTAACTTGAGAAATTCCATTTTGCCTGAAGTTCTCCTTTGATGCTTCTCTTTTTTGGTGGGTAAAAGGTCATGATATGTGGTATTTTCTTTAAAATATTCCAGCAGAACAAGACCAAATTTGCTAGAGCAATGCATGAAACAAGACTGGGCAGTATTGAGTTGTTGAAGCTGAGTAATGGGTACATGGTTCATTATGTATGTATGCTGTCATTTTTGCAGATTTAAAAAGTTCTTTGTTCCTCTTGAGAGGTACTTTAACTGTGGGAGTATTATTCTTTTGTTCATATTTATAGCTCTGGGTTAAAGAAAAAAATAAAATCAGCAGTTATTATTTGTAATATCCTTAAATACCTTCACTCCCACTGGGTCTAGGCTTACATTCAAAAATAGTTTTCTCTTAGGCCATAGTGGGATGTGCTTTTTATTCCAGCCAAGCTGTCTTTCTTGAAACAGCCAGAAGATTTGACCTTGAGTATAACATTTTCAAAGGGGTTGTTATGAACATAGGCTTTTCTAGGCCAAAAAATTAGGGGAATTTTTTTTTTTTGAGAAAGAACAAAAGAACTGTAGGATGCTTTTAGACCTAACAATTGGTTAATAATCTAGAAAATTTGGAAGATGAATAAGCACAGTGTCTTCAGACAGTTATTCTCTTTGAATTCTATCACCCTGCTACCAGTATGACTCGGGTAGACTACTTTATTGCCCTAAACTTCAGTTCCTCCATCCACAACATAGAAATACTAATGCATATTTTGTGAGATTGCTGTCAGGATTAAATTGCAGAAAATGTAAATAAATCTCCATCTACAGAACAAGTCAGTAAGTATTAGGTCCTTTCACGTCCTCTTAGAGATGAGGGTTTTTTGTTTTGTTTTTTCCATTACTAACCTATTTACTAACCTATTTCTAACCTACCTACCTTTTTTAAATTTTTTAAATTTATTTATTTATTTTTACCCTTCATCTTTCTCTCTGTTTTCACTTAGGGTCTGCATGCTGGGTAACCGCACCCTTTCATCAAGACACATTGATATTTGCTCTAAGACCAAGGAAATTAACAACATGACAGTACCGTCAAAGTTATGGGGCTTCTTCTGTAACTCAAGTCAGTTTTTCAATGCCACCTGTGATGAATACTTTATTCATAATAATGTCACTTCAATTCAGGGCATTCCTGGCTTGGCTAGCGGTGTCATTACAGGTAAGTCAGGAGGTTTTTGAACAAGTTTTTTAATCTGCTCAGGAAAGCAGGCTTTTCAATCGTAGTGTCTTCTGTTGTCCACAATGTCTCACTGCCACAGTATCCCTACCCTCCTAAAGCTCAGCACCCCCCTCTACATTCAGCGTCTTTCTGCTTTTCTGTTAGTGAACTTATTCTTTTTCAAACTCTCTTGTGACGCTTTCTGCTAAAATATTCCTCCTTTGGGGGCGCCTGGGTGGCTCAGTCGTTAAGCGCCTGCCTTTGGTCCTGGGATCGAGCCCCACATCCGGCTCCTTGCTCAGCGGGGAGCCTGATTCTCCCTCTCCCTTTGCCTGCCGCTCCCCCTGCTCGTGCTCGCTCGCTCTCTCTCCCTCTCTCTGATGGATAAATAAAATATTTTTAAAAAATAAAATAAAATTTCCCTCCTTTTGAGAGCAGAGCTAGGCAAATCACTTTTTTGAAGTCGGATGTAGTAATACAGTACCCTGTGTGTTACACTGTGAGACTGCGGTGTTCTTCCCACAGTGACAGCCAGATGGAGCTTGCAGTGTCACCACATCCACACATGCTGTTTTCCTCGCTCAGCCCAGTTTCTGAAACTCTTGCCTTAAGTGACTTCTATCTTAAATGTTTGGTCCACAAATGTCTTTGTGCGTAAGCAAGTTTACACTAAGGTGTTAGAAATAGCATTGATAACTAATTTAAAAGAAAAATAAGCTTTTCTGAGCATTCATCTTTAGTCCACTTAACTTCTACTAATTTGCATTTGTACATTTAACTGCATTTGTATGTACCAAAGCATTCTGTCAAATTACATTTGAATCAGATGAGAAAGAGCATTAGGTTTTTATTTATGTGTTCTTTATTGTATGATATATATGTGTTCATGTAGAAGCAAACATACCTTTAAAAACTATATAAATGAGGAATCTGATTTAGAATATTGTTTAGGTAGAAAATTACCTAGTTATCTTCTTTCCATACTTCTATTGCTTATATACCTTTTTCTTCCCACTGCAGAGAATCTTTGGAGTAATTACCTACCAAAGGGAGAGATCATTGAAAAGCCCTCAGCCAAATCTTCTGATGTCTTAGGCAGTTTAAACCATGAATATGTCCTTGTTGACATCACCACCTCTTTTACTCTTCTGGTGGGGATCTTCTTCCCCTCTGTCACAGGTAAGCAGAAGGGCTGTTGTCTGTTTTAGAAGTTAGGAGACCAAAGGAGTGATTTTTCTTAAGAGACAGAATTATATTCTCAGGCTTTTCAGATTTGCTTCCAATCTTTGGTATCCACATGAATATCAAAGTATCCAGGAACTAAGAAGTTAACTTGTTCTTTTTTCCCTCTAAAGGTATCATGGCTGGATCAAACAGATCTGGAGACCTGAAGGATGCTCAGAAGTCTATTCCCATTGGCACTATCCTTGCCATCCTGACCACCTCCTTTGTCTGTATCCTTTTCATGGATCCAGCCTGAGTTTTAGTCATAGGCACATCTGTGGAATGAGGCTGATCAATATTTTTATCCTGCTAATAAAGATATCTGCTTTCTACCAGCTCACTTCTCACCAGATAATCTATCCACCTCAGCTCTAAAATTCAAGAAAGAATTGACAACATTAGTGAATCTAGCACCTCATTTTACTGATAGAAGAAATATCCTGAGTGTTTACTTTCTCTCTCAGAGGGTTGTAGGTCAGCTTCCTTGACTCTCAGTATGGTAGATTTAAGCAATGTTGTCCTTTTTGGTGCCTGTATTGAAGGTGTTGTTCTTAGAGACAAGTAAGTAGTCAATCTCTTTGTAACATTTGTGTGTCTGTCTTCCATTATATCTCATCATTCCACATTGCCCCACAAAAGTCATAAACTCAAAACCCAACCTGAGGTATAGATCATGACTAACAATTAGAAAATATATGTATATAGTTCCCAAAAAGGTTAGTGAATAATAAGTACCAGTTATACTGTTACAAATATGTGAGATGCAATGAATATAGCGCTTCAATAAAGTAGTGAATTTGTTTGCATAAGGGCTTCCCTACACATGAAGAGCTGTTAGAAACTAAAACCAAAAGTGAAGGAGAGCAAGTTAGAAAAAAAACAAAAACTTTCAAGTGTCTCTAGCATCTCTATGAGACATGGAAGTATGTATCTGTTTAGCATTCTAAATACAATTTTAAAACTTTCTTCTTCATTCATGAAGACCGCTGGGTGTTTTTCCTGTCCTCTCACCTATGAACAAAAAATAAGTTTTTGTAAGAGATTCCTAGAAAAATCTTTCCCCTAAACCTGCTAGATCTCTTCTCATTTTCCCCATCTGGGGGAGTTACTAGCCTCACCATTCACCCTTTCTCAAAACAGAAATATAAGTGCCATCCTAGACTTTCTCCGCCAGTTCCCTCATCCAGTTTCTAAGTCCTGTGAATTCCACATTTCATCTTATTAGATCTCCTCTTTTCCACTATTCTTTATCCCCATCCCTTTGCCCAAGCCTTCAGGATCTTTTGCCTAAAGTAGTGTAATTATCTCCCTTTCAGTATTACCACCTTCCAATCCTTCTTTCCCGCTGCCGCCAGAATGATTTCTCCTACAACACAAAATTGGCTCATACAAACCTTCCTGCTTCACAGCCTGCCAAAGCCCCTTGGAACCCATTACTTCAGTCTGGCCCTGTGTACCTTTTTCTGATGTCCTCTCCCATCATTCCCTCATAAACTGCCTGTGCTCCAGCCATACCTGAAGTTAAATATGCAGCCACACATTTGTTTGTACAGTTTCCTTTGCTTAGAATGGGTAACTCCCCCCTAGCAGACACACTGATCCTCTAAGACTAGACTGTCTTCTGTCCTGTGAAGCTTTCCCACGCTCACTCAGCAGAGACAACCACACACCCCCTCTTGTTCAGCCACTACACTATTGCACGTACCACAGATACTGTAGCTTTTCCTATCACTCTCCCTGACTCGATCGAGTTCTTTTAGGACAGAAACCCTAGTAGATGCTGTGTACACATATTGTTGACAAAAAAGAATAAGTAGCACAGTTTACTGTTACTATACTATTGTCACTGAAAATATATGGGCGTATGAGCTTTGGTAAATTACACCATCATATAAACAGTATTGAAAGTGTAAGCTGGAATGTCCCTTTGGAAAACTGTTGGTCATTATCTTCTAAAGTTGAACGTACACATACCTTATGACCCGGCGATTCCTCTGCTAGGTAGACCCAGCAGAAATGCATGCACACGTGCATTAAGAGTCATGCACAAGAATTCTCATAGCAGTATTATCATTAGTAGTTAAAATCTGGATATAGGTCAAATGTTCATCAGTAGTAGAATGGATAAATTATGTAATCATAATGGAAATGGAGTGGAAAACCATAGAGCAATGAAAATAAATGAACCACAGCTATATACAAAAAAAAAATTGGGATGAATTTCACAATGTTGAGTGAAAGAAACAAAACACATATCACGTATTTCATTTATTTAAAGTTTAAAAACAGGTAAGATGACATAGTATTAAAAGGACGATGGGGGGACACAAGGGCTCGTGATAGTGGGCATCAGAGAGACTTTTGGGTGCTGGCAGTGTTCTGTTTCTTGACGAGATAGTAGCTGCATGGATGTTTTGTGAAAATTTATTGAAATGTACATTTGTTTTTTGCACATTACTTTTTGTGTGTGATACTTAATAAAAATGGCTAAAACCATAAATAATTAAACAATGAGATGCCATGTTATACCCATCAAATTAGCCCTGACTTTTAAAAATTTTAATACTCAAGGCTGGTGTGAGATGGGTCTGTGCTATAAGACTTAAACCTTCATATACTTCCAATGGAAATAAAATGTATTCTAACCTTTCTGGAAAGCAGTTTGGTAGTGATTTTGAAATATTTAAAGATACTGATCCCTTTTATTACAGTTATTCCCTCTTAAGAACCTGCCATAATGGAAAAAAATCTGAAGTGTGAATGTAGATATGTGCATAAAGATGTTAATCACAGTATTTTCCATAGTATAAAACCAACACTAGAGAGATGGATTATGTAAATTATGATGCAATATTATTAAAACCACTAAAATTTTTATTCATGAAGAGTTTTTCATGACATAGGAAAATGCTTATAAGTTAATATGGAATTATAGGTGTAATGTGATCTCATCTATGTTTATAAAAACAGTAAACAGACTAAAATGTGCAAAGTATGCTAAATATTACCGGTTATGATTAATGAATTTCCTCCCGGCTTTTTATATTGTATTTTTCCAATTTTTCGCAAAGAGCACAGATATTTTGATATTTTGAGGGGAAAAAGCTACAGTTGAAGCTTAGCTTTATTATCTGGCTCCACAGGTTATTTTTTCTTAATATAAATCAAATCTGCCTACCTTTACATTTCTTAATATTTATATCTGTCTCAATTTTAATTTTCTGAAGATTATAAATAGAAAAAAATTAGGTGAATGTCTCTTTAGTCTTTCAGTCTGTAGGTAAATTTCCGCACTCCCATTTCTTTCCCAGGTTTGGGGATGCTGTGAAAGGTAATCTGGTGGTGGGTACCTTATCTTGGCCATCCCCATGGGTGATTGTCATCGGCTCCTTCTTCTCAACATGTGGGGCTGGACTTCAGAGTCTCACAGGTGCACCAAGACTGCTACAGGCTATAGCCAAGGATAACATCATACCCTTTCTGAGGGTGAGTAACGCTTTCCCATACCCTATTTCCTTTTCCTCAGATTTTATGAGAAACCGTGGTCTTCATAGGCTTAGGAATTATTAGATCATATAATGTGAAGACATGTGGGTTTTTAGTACAAGACCTTCTAAATCCCTGTGAGGGATGAGTTTATATATGAGTGGGGTAAAGGTATTTAAAAGATACCAAAGTTGGTAACACTATTATCCTTCATATACCTGAAACTGTGGCATAGAGGAATCAGGGAGCATTGACTCTGGCACTCCCCACACACCTGTGTCTGATATTTCCCTTCTCTATACAGGTTTTTGGTCACAGTAAAGCCAACGGGGAACCTACCTGGGCTTTACTTCTAACTGCTGCCATTGCAGAGCTGGGGATTCTTATCGCCTCCCTGGATCTTGTGGCCCCAATTCTTTCTATGTAAGAGCCAGTTCTTCTCTTTACTTTTCTTGCTTATATGATGTGTAATACATGTTGATTTCCATCGGGCATATAACAGTAGTGATAAAAGAGTGAGCCAAGGACAGGTGTAACTTCACCTAAATAATACATATTCCTAAGAAGTTTCAAGTAAGACTAACTTTTATAAGTTGTCATGGTTTCTTTCTACCGGTATAACTTCACAAGTTCTTTGCCTTCATTTCTTATTATCAGTTGATTGTAGCTTTCACTGCTACTCTTAGCTTTGATCCTTCAACTGCGACTTAGTGATGACTTAATTACCCACCTGGCACTGGGCAGCATGCTAGGAATACAGAGATGGATGACACAACCCTAAGGAACTAATGATGGAGAGACCAGTGATCCTTGTGTAGTGTGATGAGAACTGTGGTAAAGGTGAACACTGCGTAAGAGCTCTACAGCAAGGCACCCAAGTGGACTGAGACTCAAGAAAGGTTTTCTGGAGAAAGGGACACTTGCATCTTGAAGGAGGACTGGTTATTTACTAAGCAACGAAAAGAGTGAGATGTCCCAGACATGGAATGTGTGTAAAGGAATTGAGGATTGAAACAACGCAGCACATCTGAGAATTCAAAGTAGTTTGGCTTTGATAGAAGGGAGCGTGCCTGTTCGGGGGCAGCTGAGCAGAGAAGTAGCTAGAGCCAGGTCACAAAAGACCCAGAACTTTTACCTGGAGGTAGTGAGTGATCCTTTGAGGATAGAATGATCATATTTATGTTTTAGAATGATAATTTGCTATAAAAGACAAGTGAAAAGGAGGGTAAAATTGAGCTGGGAATGCCAGCTGGAAGCTTATTTAATCCAGCAAGGAAGAAAAGGATCCTGAACTAAGATGATAATAGTAGAGATGGAAAGGAGGGGAAAGGTTTAAAAATGTGTAAATCGGTAGAATCCATAGGACTTGATAAGTTAATTTGGAACAAGGATGAGTGACAATGAGGAAACGGATTATCCCAAGAGCAACTGGGTAATGTCTTTCACTGAGAGAGAACACAGGCAAATGAGCAAGTTCGTGGGGAGAAGTTAAAGTTCTCTACATCCTAGTCTTAATCAAAGGCTAGTGGCTAGAACAACAAGGTCTTTATCTATAATAACCTTTGGAGAATCATTTTACAATAATAATCATGCCTCTTACTATTTATATTCTGCCAGGTTTTTCCTCATGTGTTACCTCTTTGTGAACTTGGCATGTGCATTGCAAACATTACTTCGAACACCCAACTGGAGACCCCGGTTCCGCTACTACCACTGGTAAGTCTGCTCTTTTTCTTCTTCTTCCCCACATTTGGAGAAAACCCATCATTGAACTAGAAAACTAGGAGATTCTGGGTGGTTAATACAATTTTTCTTGGCCAGCCATCCTACTGCCTGTTTCAACTTCAGTGATTACCTGAATTTCCACCACTTTACCGTGTTTTTTCATAGGTCACTTTATAATTTATAACACCCACTTGAGAATAAAGATCAAAACTATGAAATAAATATTTCCAGCCTGCTGCATTCTTCAGGTTAAACCAGCCTACCCTTTGCATATCTGTTTTCCCATTTCCCTCTTAGCTAAGCACTGGACTTCACCCCTTTCTATCTTTATTCTCATCAGTTTTCAGTCTCGAACTCTCTCTTCCTTAGGAGGTTCATGTAGCAGGTAAGAGTATGAGCTATGGAGTCAGATGACCTTAGCTCAGTGTCAGCTCTATTTCCTAGTTTTGTAGCTTTTAACAAAGCACATAACTACATCAAATTTAATTTTATTCATTTGTGAAATGGGACTGATAGTATTACCTATCTCATAGGGTTGCTTTGAGATGATCTGAAGCGCTCAGCACAGTGCCTACTACATAGTAAAGCTCTCGGTGAAACGTTGGACAGCTGCTGCTGAGTTCACGTTTCCTCGGTCTTAAGGGAGTCATCACGCTTTTAGCTACCATCCCATCTCCTCCTTTCTTTCCTGTCTTAGCTAAAGGTTCTTTAATATGTCCTGTAGGCACCTGTTGCTACATTCCTCTGTGCTAACTTCCTCCTTGACCCTTTCCTGACTTCGCTTACCAGTGATGGGCAGGAGTGTGACCTTTATGTGGCAAAAATTTAGATCCTCACTGATTTTATCACCTCTAATCTTCCTTCTAGCTTTAACCTTAATTAAATGTTCACTATGAACTCTGTTGTGTTACTGTTTTGCTTTTGTTACCTTTTCCCTTTATCCTTCTATTTTTTTTTTTAAAGATTATCTTTGACAGAGAGAGCACACAAGCAGGGGGAGCATGAGGAGAGGGAGAAGCAGGCTTCCCGCGGAGCAGGGAGCCCGATGTGGGGCTCGATCCCAGGATCCTGGGATCATGACCAGAGCCGAAGGCAGATGCTTAACCATCTGAGCCACCCAGGCACCCCTCCTTCTCCTATGTTTTTATTAGATCTGATTTTCTCCGTTCACTCTTTTTGAAATTCATCATGGAGCTAAGAAGTTCATTCTGTACACAGTAGAACTTCAGTAAGCATGGTTGTCTACCTGATCTATTTGATCAAAACAGGCATTCCATCATTCTCTGCCAAGTTTCTCTCCTCTCTCTCTTTTTTTTTTTTTTAGTGAGAGAGAAGAGAGTGAGAAAGAGTGAACACAAGTGGGGGGTGGGGCAGAGGGAAAGACAGAGACTTTTTTTTCTTTTTTAAAGACTTTATTTATTTATTTGACGGAGCAAGAGAGCACAAGCAAGGGGAACAGGAGAGGGAGAGGAAGAGGGAGAAGCAGGCTCCCCGCTGAGCAGGGAGCCCGATGTGGGACTCGATCCCATGACCCTGGGATCATGACCTGAGCCGAAGGCAGACGCTTAACGACTGAGCCACCCAGGCACTCCGAGAGAAAGACTCTTAAGCAGACTCCACACTTAGCACTGAGCCCAACACAGGGCTCGATCCCAGGACCCTGAGTTCATGACTTGAGCCAAAATCAAGAGTTGGATGCTTAACCCACGAGCCACCCAGGTGCCCCTCTGCCAGGTTTCTCTTATGTAAAGTAAGGAAACTAATGGCAGATTTCCTTCAGTGGGTTCTGCATGTATGCTAATGAATGTTAATATGGTTTTAAGCAATATTTACATGAAATACTTTTTTTAAAAGATCATGTTAATAATTCTGACTACATGCCCCATCCTTGCTTTGCCAACTAGGCATTAATTATCCTCACAACTACAGATAACTTTCATTACATCCTGTTCATTTATATGTTTTCCCAGCAATGGGAAACATCAGCACAAAGGATGGTTTGGGCCTCGGTGCAGATCTACCGACTATTGCAGTCCATGATAAGACAACTATAAAAATTGAGAAAAATATTTTGAAACTTTTATAGCAATTTGACATTCTCACAGCATCCAGGCATGTAGTAATTTTTCTAATAACTCATTTTTATTGTGTTTTACAGAAGTTCAGTCTGCAATATATTGGAATTTAGCAATCCCTCACCAGTTTGAGAAGCATCTCTAGCACAGGCTTCTTTTTAAGCTGCTTAGAAAAACACTTTCTTGTTTGTGTTTTTGTTTTTAATTTTCTAGGGCCCTCTCTTTCATGGGAATGAGTATCTGTCTGGCTCTGATGTTCATTTCTTCCTGGTATTACGCCATCGTAGCTATGGTAATAGCTGGTATGATCTACAAGTACATCGAGTACCAAGGGTGAGTCTGTGGATTTGACCTTGATTACTGCTAAAAGTATCAAAATGGACTAGTTTGTGTAGAGCCAGCCCAATGAAAATTGCAGTAAGGATCCAGATAACCTCATTCATCTGTAACTAAATTTTGTATCCCCAATTCTTTTAGCCATCTTACAGACACAAACATACAGAATCAACAAGGGGAACCCATTGAGAAAGTATGAACAGATCAGTGAAAAAAGTAGCTTCAAGGACTTGTCAAAATAATAATGATGAGTATTAAAGTATAACACAAATATAAGTATTTTTGCTTATCTCTTCAGTCAAGGTATTATCTCTGAAATGAAAAAGAAATTAATCCTGAATAACTATAACAACTAAGACTTCAGAAACACCTTGCAAAATTTAGGAATAAATAACACTGGTTCAGAAGATTACATTGAGTTTTGCTTTCTCCCCATTATTTTCAAAATTAAATTAAACTTTGGGTCTGTCGTAAGTTCCTTCTCCAAATAGCTGTTTTGCATTATTGCTTTTGAACAGTTACATAGAAGGACAAGTGAGTGATACTTCCAGCCTTTATTTTGAATTGTTTATTGTACAGTGTGGTCCATTGATGAAGGCCAGTGTGGATCTGCTTTTGGTGGGTTCCTTATGTTAATAAAGAGCATTATATAAATAATGAGCTTTAATTTTCTTCCTTGTGCATATGTTAGTTTTAGATAAAGAAAAAATAAACTTTATGTTTTGAAATTGTACTTGCTATAGTTGAAATCTGTCTCTGCTTTTTTCTCTTTTGTCTCCCAGAGCGGAGAAAGAATGGGGTGATGGAATCCGTGGGCTGTCCCTCAGTGCAGCCCGGTTTGCTTTGCTCCGGCTGGAAGAAGGACCGCCACACACTAAAAACTGGAGGTAAAGAAATCAGTAGAGCTTAGTGGTGTAGTGTTTGGCACATGGTTAACACACACAACTATGTGCTTCTGTGATTACAGGATAAGGAATTCAGGTGGCTCAAGGAATTGGTATAATGGACCCATTTTGAATGATTCCAAATCCTTCATACTTTATTCTCTTTTCTTCATGGGATATCTGGTCTAGACTTCAGCCATTTTTATTGTTCCTTGCAGAATGATCGATTTGTGGTAATACTGGGAGGATTGAAATAAACTACACCCTCATCCTATCGTTTTCTCTAATCTCTTCCTTCTGCCCAATTACAGTTTTATATAGATCTCCTGAATTAAAGGGTAGAATTGTCATTCTGTTCCCCAAACCCAAAGTTTTTTCTCCCTTCCACCCTCCCACCAATCTCTCTGCAGGCCTCAGTTACTTGTATTGCTGAAATTAGATGAGGACTTACACGTCAAGCATCCTCGCCTCCTCACCTTTGCCTCACAACTTAAAGCAGGAAAGGGTCTCACTATTGTGGGCTCTGTCATCGTGGGGAACTTCCTGGAGAACTACGGGGAAGCTTTAGCTGCTGAGCAGGTAAGAGTCAAGGCTTATTGACTTAGTGGAATTTAGCTTCTGGTTTTGTGATGTTAAGTTGTTAGATGTCATATTTCTAAGTTAATCCCTTTCCTGAGTGATCTAGGAGGTTTCCTTCTTAGTGCTGACTTTTGAACAATCATATTCTCCCAAATAAGAAGATGAACCAGAAGATAATAATTTATTTTTTCCATTTAAAAAGCATTACTAAACTTTTAAGATTGTCAAGGCTAAGCACTGTTTGCAAGTAGACTCTAAACATTGACTCAGGCCTCAGAGAAGTCAAGTAAATAAATCTGTCCCTTGAACCATGGAGATGGTTCTGCTCAATCTGGTGACAAGGAGCAATGAACAACTTTCCTTTCTCCTTACCAGTCTACCTTGGTATCATGAGCAAGGTTCTTTTGCTTTACTTCTGATTAACTTGCCAAGTATAAATTCTCCCTAAAGAAGAAAGCAGTTTTCACTCTAATACTTATTATAAATGATAAAACCAACCCTTTTATTTCAAAAATTTTACTGGATTTCATTTGGAATACTTTGAAACCCTAAAAACTAGAAATGCTTGAAGAAACACTAGTCTGGAATGATGGTAAAAATAAATAAAAAGCACAGGATTGGAAATCAGTAAAGCTTGCTTATTACCCTTGCTACATCACTGACTTAATCTGTGCCTTCAGGAAAATCCTGTCCTCTTTCTACACCATTATTCCCTTCATCTTTCCACTAAGAGAGTAAATGAAGTATTATCTCCAACTTGGCTTGAATAAATAATAGCAAAGCAAAGACAAGGGTCATCAATAGTCACCATTAAAATACCAAAACAGATGGAAATAGGAGAAACGAAAAAAAAAAAAAAAAAAACATACCGGAGAAAATTTTTAAGTGAAACTGAATCATCAGATTGAGTTTCTAATAATACGAGTCAGGGTATCAGGGCGATTGAGGAAGGAAGTAGATCATGTTCACACTCAGCCTGGCCAGTTAAGAAAGAATATTGAATATTTGTTTTCCGAAGATCCCTGCTCTTGATTTGTTTGGTATGTTACAAAGAAGGGAAAGCAGAATAGAGGAAAAGGCAGAGGAACTCCATTGCTGTAGTCAACCAGCAACATATGTAGTAAGCACTTAGAGAGTGAAAAAGGCAAAGGATAATGAAATTCCATTGGGCTAATTTTACTTTTTGGACTTTTCTGTAGGAGATACGGTCTTATGCAGAGTTTGGAAAAGAGGAGGAGATTATAAGATAAGGAGTAATAGATTAAAAGGTTCAGGGTGAAGCAATTCAGCATTGAGGTTCTCTTTTTCAGACCATAAAGCATCTAATGGAGGCAGAGAAGGTGAAGGGGTTCTGCCAGCTGGTGGTGGCGGCCAAGCTGAGGGAGGGCATTTCCCACCTCATCCAGTCATGTGGCCTTGGGGGCATGAAGCACAACACGGTGGTGATGGGATGGCCTAATGGCTGGCGCCAGAGTGAAGATGCTCGAGCATGGAAGACTTTTATCGGTACAGAACACTTTTCATTTTATCCTGAGGGCCCAAATAGGGATTACAGTTAAACCTCTGTTGCCTTAACCCTACCCCATAGCCTAAAGTAGAGACCGTGCCGTTGTGGAAGCATAGTCCCAAAGGGGCACCTAAGTAACTACTAACAGTAATAATCCTATTCTCCTCACCCCCTCCAGCTTTATATTATGTTCATGAATTGTTTATCTCTGTCGAGTATTATGCTGGGAATTATCTCTGAAATTGCCCTATTTTCATTTGTGATCTGCCTCATTGATGTTCTCACAGGAATTGGAAGGATGGTCTTTCATCACAATCTCCAGAATTCACATAACCCCCCCTTAGAAATGTAGTGATCAGCATATATCTAGTAATATAAATCATGGTTCTGAATCTAATTCTGTTAGTTATTCAGATTTTTCTTAATGATTGTTGTTACTTGATGAGGTATAACCCACTATGTAAACAGAATACCTTGCTTAAAGAAATGTAAAAAAAAAAAAAAAACAACGCATTACCCTTGCTTTCCTGACATGGTGGGAAGCAAGGCAAGCCTCAGGAGTCTTCTCTGATAAACTGATAAAATCAGTTTATCCTGATTCTGTTTTCTCCCTAGGCACAGTTCGAGTGACAACTGCTGCCCATCTGGCCCTGCTGGTGGCTAAAAACATCTCCTTCTTTCCCAGCAATGTGGAGCAGTTTTCTGAGGGCAACATTGATGTGTGGTGGATTGTGCATGATGGGGGGATGCTCATGTTATTACCATTCCTACTTAAACAGCACAAGGTATTTTAGATACCTTTTGAAAAAAGTCTTTCTCCCTTGATATCGTCCTGGTTTACTAGACAGATGCTTCCTCTTTGATTATAGTGTTGGGGCTTAGGATCAGAAGAGTTGGGGATTTTTCTTAGCTTTCCCGTGATCCTACTTTCAACCGTATGAGTAGTAGTTTTCTTTCTATTTGATACCTACCTATCTCTAAGTGAAATTCAGCAAGTTAATAAAGTTCCATATGAGCTCTTGGAAAAACATTAAGAAGTGACACGTCCATTTAAAAAAAAAAAAAAAAAGACCAAAGTCTCTCAAATGCTGGAAACCTATGTTTGGGTGTGTGGGTATCTTATACATAGGTATGCTCATCCTTTGGTAAGACTAGTTAAACTGAACTTTAAAATAATAAATATTAGAGTCTGCATGAGGCATCAATATGCTATCTGAATACAGCACCCTCTTAATGTATCATATATCCCCTTTTGCCAGTTTTCTTCTTGTTAGGAAATTAAGAACTTCTTAAAGCTGTTTTTAATGTGTTTTTAGTTAAGCTTTTGCCTTCGTACAATAGTATATCAAGTTAGAAGCTAAGAACAACAAATATCCTGATACTATAGCAAGGTTGTCCAAAGCAAAAAATGTCTTGTGTTTTAGGAATAACTTTTTTTTTTTTTTTGGCCTTCTTGCATCTCACTTTCCATGTATGTATGGTACTTTCTCAGGTGTGGCGAAAATGTAGCATTCGGATCTTCACAGTAGCCCAACTAGAAGACAACAGTATTCAGATGAAGAAGGACCTGGCTACCTTCCTCTACCACCTACGCATCGAGGCCGAGGTGGAAGTGGTAGAGATGGTGAGAAAGCAGAGTTTGAGATCAAACAGACCACCCTTCCCCCACTTCCTACCCTGTCTTCCTAGAACTTTTTTTGGTTTGGGAAATTGTTCAGCTGCAAATGTGGATTAATCCCTTAGTTCCAACAAAGCCCTAATATATTGATCTAGATAAGTAGAATATGAATGTGTTGTGTATTCGGTGGTTTTTATTTTTGCTCTTTTGTTATACAGCCTTTATATTTCTACCAGATTGTCTGCTTAATATGGTTTTATCAAGTTTTAATTCATATATGCATGTTAAAATCACACATAGTGCTTTTTTTAAATAATAACCTAGCAGTCTTAAAAAAAAAAAACAAACTAGAGTTTGTATTTTGTTTCAAGGAAACATATATGTAATGGTTGGATTATGGAAAAGACTCTCAGGGCTTCTAGATTTGCTCTACAGTCCATAATATTATATAGCTCAGTAACTGAAGAAAATAGGAGTGAAACTTAGGTTGATATTGTGATACTTTCTCTGGCTTAATTTAGTGAGTGGACATGAAAGTGTATGGTTCATCCTTCTTTCTCCTTTGTGCTTATTGCCCACCCTGTGTTACCTACGGCAGCATGACAGTGACATATCTGCTTATACTTACGAGCGCACCCTGATGATGGAGCAAAGGTCCCAGATGCTCCGGCACATGCGACTGTCCAAAACAGAGAGGGACAGAGAGGTGAGACCTTCCTGTATTCATTGAATGCTAGTCTGTCCCTGAGAGGGATGATACTATATTGTTCTCATAGAATGACACATTCTTTCCTTCTCCCTTTATCAGTTCTTTCACTATAACCACATTATTATTTGAAAATAATTGAAGCTGAAGTGTGAGAGGGAATTGGGTACAGAGGTCATAGCTATGTTGGGCCCTTCTCAGGCGCAGTTGGTGAAAGACCGGAACTCAATGCTGCGATTGACCAGCATTGGCTCTGATGAGGATGAAGAGACAGAAACCTATCAGGAGAAGGTGCACATGACTTGGACAAAAGACAAGTACATGGCATCCCGGGGACAAAAGGCTAAGTCGATGGAAGGATTCCAGGACCTGCTTAACATGCGTCCGTAAGTTTTCCAACTCACAAGCTTATCATGTAATATGGTATCCTAGTCAGTGGCACACATGTGACTTTGCCTGGATACACAGGATGAGGTCTGTTCTTCATTTCACCCCAAATCCAGCCATCTCTCGTTATTTGCCTGTGCGTATCAGCTACCAGTTAACATTGTGCATAAGCTAACCACCCTTCTTTCTCACCATACTGTGTTCCTGGAATAAAACAAGCAAATGTAGAATGAGAAAACCCAGGATATTAGTATAAGGAAATCATTTGTTCACTACATTATTCATAGTCAAAGCAAAAAAGTTCTGTATCTCAAGGTTTTTAAAGTTGACTATATGCCTAGCTTTCTCTTTGCCTTAACCACCTCTCTTTCTCCCTTCCACCCGTCCAGAGACCATTCCAATGTGAGGCGGATGCATACGGCAGTGAAACTCAATGAGGTTATAGTTAACAAGTCCCACGAAGCAAAGCTGGTTTTGTTGAATATGCCAGGGCCACCCCGAAACCCTGAGGGTGATGAAAACTGTATCCTTTCCAAGAATGGAGCTACCAGTAGGGAAAGTCTTAGCCTGTTTCTTAGATAAGACCACTAGGTAACCTTAAAAGTCATTGTCTGTGCCCATATTTCCTTCTCAAGGAGGAAAGGTTGTTAAAAGTCTTAGGCAAGGATTCTTACACAGCAGTGAGATTGATCTCCTTTGGGGGAGCTGGGTATATATGTTCTCTCTGAACCCTAAAGAGACTTTTTAGGTGGTAAATTTGCACCATGACTTCTAATATTCACAGTATAGAATCCTTTCTGAAACAGTCCTAGAGACGCAATACCCACATCCTTTCTCCTTTTCTCAGGCTCCACCCACCTTGCAAAGCGTCTTTCCTGTGGATGTAGTTAGGGGAGAAGCAGTTTAAGTGAAATCTCCTCTGAGGGGAAAAAAGAGATAAGGGTTTTTCCTCATACCCTGATCACAGGATTTTTTTAATGGGACCCCTTCAAGAATGCAATGGTATAGACTGGCCCATTCCCATCAGTACCATTAAGGAGAAGAGATTAAGAAAAAAAAAAAACCTGGCAGAAAAATCTGATTTGAGCAGCTTCACTTAGAAATTACTTGGGTTCTCTCGAGCAGTCTTATAAGCTGCCCTGTTGTGGCCTTTTCTTCTTTTTTGGCTTATTTTGCTGTGGTACAAACACATTACTTGTGAGTTTCCCCCATTTGTAAAGTTACATTTAGAAAAAAGTCTAACAAATGAAGGTCTTGTATTATATATGCAAAGGAATTAGATCCTTGGATTATTTCACAGGGTTAAATTAAATCCAGAGTTCAGATGTCTCCAACTCTGAGTATATATAATAATGAAAACAAGTATGTTAATTTTGCAGCTTTGCAGTCAGATAAACCTCGATTATCATGTCAGGTTATAAAGTGTGTTCTTCTCCCCATTTGTCTCCTTGACAAATTCGGAAGACATGGAGTTCCTAGAAGTGCTCACCGAGGGACTAGAGCGAGTCCTCCTTGTCCGGGGTGGTGGCAGTGAAGTGATCACCATTTATTCATAATCTACTCCTGAAGACTCTGCTTGGCCTCACCTTTCCCAAAAGGCTTCCATTCTCCATGAAAGTGCCAGCTCTTTACTACTACTCCCATCAAGTAGAGGCCTGGGTTCTGTACACATCACACTGAACTCTTGACAAGCTGAGCCTCGAGTACTTGTGCAAAAAAGTACACGTAGTTCTGCTCTTTGCTATCATATGATCTGCTGTCCTTACAGAAGAAGCAGATATTTCCTCAACATCAGAACACTGGTCAAGTCCTAAAAGCCATGTCTGTACTAGTTGAAGGCAAATTAGAAGTAACAGGCTAAACCATTAAAATGAGTTGGCAAAAGGGATGCTAGAAATTCAAGAAGACAAAAAGCAAGTATATGTCCAACATTAAAGGGGAGTCTCAGAAGTCATGGTCCAATGATGACACCATGGGGGTAACAGCCAGAGACACAGCTTCATCATACTAAAGAATGCATAGCCAAGTATGTGGGGACCTAACATCCTTGTGGAGATAACCTGTGGCAAACCAAGATGAAAATCTTTTTTAGCTAATTTTCTTTAATGTTTCCATTGTTCTCCAGGACTCTATGTTATATTAGGGTACTATACAAAAACTGAAACATGGCTACAGCCTCTACTTCTTCCTCCAACACAAGATTCCCCCAAAATACCAGGTTCCAGTACACATACTGTGTCGGTTTATATGTCAGCTGGTTCTCAAAACCCAGTCTGTGGTTAAGATTGTAATACATGCATTGTTATCCTGGAAATTGTTTTTTTAAAGGTGGAGTAAAAAGAATTTCTTTCAGGTTCTTTTCAAATGGCCAAATTAGGGTACCCTAACTCCAAATTAAGATCTACTGAAACAGTCTGTGGTTACCATGTGCGACATGGTCAAAACAAGCAAGCTGTTGTCCAAGAAATCTAGATGATGATGCACATTGACCAGTAGTTTCGCCTCTCCTTTCTTTTATGCCCTCTGGGTTAGTAGGCACAGGCCCAAAATCATAGGAATAAACTAGGAAGACTGGCTAAAATCCTTCCCTAAAAGCTTTGAACTCTCTTTTAAAGGGGGAATCCAGCAATGGAATTCAAAGTTCTAGAGCCATACTCCTTCCATAGTGCCAAAGATTTGAGTTGCTGCTACTCTCCCTACCTGCTTCACTAAAGTGGCATACGATTGGCATTGACCTGATTCAGGAAACTTATTTTTCACTAAGAAACCTGTGCACTCATTTCCAAAGCCATAGCCAAGACTTGAGGCACTCAACTCATCTAAATGTCCGGAGTATGAGCGTTTTTATCAATTTTATTCTTCATTGTGACTGCAGGAACTTGGCTCTGAACCAAGATTATCCAAGCCAACAGTCCTCTGCTATTCCAGTTGTTTTCGGAAAGCTCTCAATGTGTCAAGGAAGTACTTGTACAAGCTTAGCTTTTTATTTGCTGGTCATAAAACATTTACTGGTCATAAAACATTTACTGGTCATAAAACACCTAGCTTTCAAGCATAGGGAAACTACCTTGAGTGGTAATTGCAAATATGTGAAATGGTCCTTTCTTTTATAGGATAAGTATTTAGAAAAACTTGTTTTGCCTGTATTCATGACTGCTCTTCAATCACTTTTTTAATGATAAATACTGCCACTCTTCTTTGATCACCCAATAGGATATGGAGCAAGCAAACCTAGGTCCCAGCAGATTATTCATTTGACTCTTATGGACAGAGAAAACCTTTTCTTCAGTATGGCTTAAGAAACTGAGTATTTTGTTCCCTTTGCTCTTTTTTCAACCTCAAGACCCAGTCAGGGTAGCAAAACAAACACGATCTTTAAGTCTTTTTTCCTGCTCCTTCCTGCAGAGGGTAGAAGCACTGTTAAAATTTCCATTGTAATACTCTTTTGTTTAGTTGAGTCCACAGTAGTGGAACAGGTTCTCTAGGACCAAGATATTGAAGCCCCCATGCTTTAAAGGTCAACCTGCCCAGGAATTCCTCTACATTTACACACATCCTCTGGCCAAAGTGGTTGATACATATATTTTTTTTTCCATATAGAAACAATATGGGCAGAAAACAAGGTTTTAGAAGAGCTTTTTGTGGTTGGAGCTCTGTAAGAATCTTTTAAAGGGATAAGGGAGTGAGTGGCTATTAATACAGCCACTGCTTCAGCCCCTAAAACATAAAATCACCATTACATGGGAAAATGGTTATTAGGCCAGATTTAAACTCATCTCTGTCTAGAGCATTTCACGTCCATGTGTTGCTTATGTTGTTCGTCTGTGAAGTGTCTTGTCTCTTCTAATCACTGCAAATAAAGCAATACTGAAAACTTGGTGAGAGAGAATGCACCTTAGGGGAAGGGCTTTTGTGTTTCAAGAAGGAAGAGAAAGGAAAGACCTCTTCCTGCCTTCTGAATAAGATCCAGCTTTTAAGTCTTAGCTAAGATTTACCAGGGCAGACTATGACAATATACCTTCTCCAGCTGCTGGCCTTCTGCCTTGTAAAGCTATCTTAAAAGCTGAGGTTTGAATTGCAGCATCTGCTCAACAGGGGCCCGGTTCCTCTTGGCAGGGGAAAGATCATTACCGTGTATCTTCCTTTGCCTCAGATTCCTGTGGCCCCAACTAGCCCGCCAATCCTCACTCCCCCTAAATGTGTTAAAAATCCATTATTGTGGATGTTAAAGTAGCAATTACACTGTAAGCATATTTATGTACTCTTTTTGTCTGGTTTATTTTTCTTTTCATCATGTATAGTCTGAATCCAGCATTAGTTTCTCACATCTTCCACAGTGTCTCCAACAGAATTTTTATGTTCCAGCTTGTGTTAAATAGAAGTGAAACATTAAGGAAAATAGAGTTAAGGGAAACTTGTGCAACTTTTTTTTTAAGCATTGTTCTCAACCATTTAATTTATTGAAAGGAGATGCTGCTGTGGTTCTTGATTTAGCAGCAACCATTTTGTTTACATAGAGTTACAGTTTTATTTGTTGTTTTGCTCTGTACTGGAAACATAAATAAAGTTTTCTACATTATTTTCAATCAAGGGTTGTGGTATAGTTTCTTTGTGTGTTTGGAGTGATACGTACATTGTCTTTCTGGGATTCGTCTCCTCACCATGGAGTAAAGAGAGCTTTGGTTCTGTTCAGCATGAGTGATAACTTTAAGAATTAGTATGCTGAGAAGGAGCCACTGGGCACAAAAGAAGGTTGTAAATGAGATCCCGATACACAGGCACCAGGTGCTTCTTTCTCCTCTTCACAGAAGCAATCCTCCACCACTAAACTCCATCCTCTGAAACAAGGTAAATAGGTGATTGGTGAATTGGTGTTGAACTAACTTATAGAATCAAGTTCTTTATTTAATCACAGGCTCTATTTAGCTTTATCCTTAAAAAAGTAACAACTTCCAAACTCCCAAGGGATCTTATTTCTTAACAAATAAGCTCTAGTACCAACTCAAATCCCCCACCATCAAATGAGTCTGCTATTTACATTACAACTGCCCCAAATTTAACTTTTCCTTTGCCTTACCTCAGGGGGCTCAATGAAGGCTAACCAGTCTGATGCATGTGTAGGCAACAGTCCCATTGACTGGCACTTATAAACAGCCAATGCCAAACCCATGAGGTTTCCAATGAGATACACCAAACCCTGAAGAAACTTCTGGCTTGAACTTTCTAGCATCTTGAAAGCTGTTGGGGTAACAAAAAGTGTCAAACCCAAAACAACTTTTTTTTTTAATATGAATCAGGCCATATTTTAAAATAATATAGAGAGACCCAAAGTAAAATAGCAAATAGGACCATTAAAAGTGAACAAAAAGCCATGATAAGCTCCATTTCCCTCCTCCACACCACCACCTCTACCATCACCACCCTGCACACCCTCCCCCTGGCCACTAGCCAAGAGCAGTACTAAAGATTTTCATGGTTTCACTAATATTTGTCTTTAATTCTTAAAACTTAAGGAAGGGTTGTTGTATCAAGAATACTTACTGGCTGAAATGGCCATAAGTGCCTGAATGGGCCGCCAAGCCATCATACACACCATCATAGTAGGGAAGATGGAGATCGTATTGCCTGCCATGTACATGATGAAGAGGTTCATGGGAATCTGCTTGAGGGGACCCAAGGCAATGTCCCAGCAGCGCTAAAACAAACACAATTTTAACCTATGATCTCTATCCTCAGTCCCACATTTATCGGATCACTGATGTTAAAGTCAAATGAACACAATTCCCAATTCTGTGCTGCTGACTGAGCTGACTCCTCAGTTCCACCACGTCTGTCTGCCCTTCTCCATGTTGCCACAGGAAGCTTGCTCTTCTAAAAATAAGGCATCCTCACCATTCGTTATGTTTTTTCCTACTGGTTTTCCAGATACCATTTTTCCCCATGATTTGGCTAAAGAAAAAAAGACTTCCCTACTTTTGTTCTTGTACTTCTGCATCTCTCATTGCCCCATCTACAACTGAAATAGGTAAATCCATAGGGTGGGAGATTAGCACACCTCAATAACTAAAAGAACAAGCTGACAAATCAAGATATTAAGATCTAAATGATATTATTAACTGACATATATAGAACACTGCACCCAACATTTGGAGAATTCATTCTTTTCAAACACACATGGGACACTTACAAAAGCTGACCACTTGCTGAGCCTTGAAGAAAGTGTCAACTCTCAAAGAACCCAAATCATACAAAGCATGTTCTTTGCTTATGATGCAATTAAGCTAGAAATCAGTAATAAAAAGAAAACTAAAAATTCCCTACATATTGGAATTAAATGCATTCTAAATAATCCATAAATAAAAGAAATTACAATGGAAAACAGAAATATTGTTAACTGATAACAACAAAAATGCCACATATCCTTGTGGGACACAGAGCACTGAAAAATTTATAATACATATTTAGAAGACTAAAAGTAAGCATTTGGGGCACCTGGGTGGCTCAGTCGGTTAGGCATCTGCCTTCAGCTCAGGTCCTGATCCCAGCGTCCTAAGATAGAGCCCCGCATCAGGCTCCCTGCTCAGCGGGGAGCTTGCTTCTCCCTCTGCCTCTGCCTGCCTGTCTGCCTACTTGTGATCTCTCTCTCTGTCAAATAAATAAAATCTTATTAAAAAAAAAGTAAGCATCTATTTCTTTTTTTACAATCTTTTTAAGTTTTAATTCCAGTTAACATACAGTGTAATATTAGTTTCAGGTGGTACAATATAATGACTCAACACTTCCATACAAGCTCATCACAAGTGCCCTCCTTAATCCTTATCGCCTCTTTCACCCATCCCCCCAACCCACCTCCTGTCTGGTAACCATCAGTTTGTTCTCTATGGTTAAGAGTCTGTTTCTTGGTTTCTTTTTTCCCCCTTTGCTCATTTGTTTCTTAAATTTCATATATGAGTGAAATCATATGGTATTTGTCTTTCTCTGATGTATTTCACTTAGCATTATACCCTCTAGCTCCATCCATGTCATTCTCAGCATCTATTTTAATAAGTTAGAAAAAGAAATAGATTAAACCCAAGGAAATGAAAAGGAAAAATGAGAAAAGAAATTAATGAATTTTTCTTTAAATCAACAAGGCTAAAGGTTTTTTTTTTTTTTTTAAAGATTTTATTTATTTGAGAGAGAGAGAAAAAGAGAGAGCACATGAGAGGGGGGAGGGTCCGAGGGAGAAGCAGACTCCCTGCCGAGCAGGGAGCCCGATGTGGGACTCGATCCTGGGACTCCAGGATCATGACCTGAGCTGAAGGCAGTCGCTTTAACCAACTGAGCCACCCAGGTGCCCTAAAGGTGTTTTCTTTTAAAGGTTAATAACATCAATACTGGTGAGCCTGATGAAGGAAAAAGAGAAATATTCAACATTGGGAATAAAAGAGGGACAACTCTATAGTTCTGGCAGTGTATTAAAATGATCATATGGGCGCCTGGGTGGCTCAGTTGGTTAAGCATCTGCCTTTGGCTCAGGTCATGATCCCAGGGTCCGGGGATAGAGTCCCGCCTCAGGTTCCCTGCTCAGCAGGGAGTCATCTTCTCCCTCTGCTCCTCCCCCTGCTCATCATCTCTCTCTCTCTCAAATAAATAAAATCTTAAAGTGATCATATTACAGGGGCGCCTGGGTGGCTCAGTCGTTAAGCGTCTGCCTTCGGCTCAGGTCATGATCCCAGAGTCCTGGGATCGAGCCCCACATCGGGCTCCATCCCAGAGTCCTGGGATCGAGCCCCACATCGGGCTCCCTGCTCAGCGGGAAGCCTGCTTCTCCTTCTCCCACTTCCCTCTGCTTGTGTTCCTGCTCTCACTGTCTCTCTCTCTGTCAAATAAATAAAATCTTAAAAAAAAAAAAAAAGTGATCATATTACAAATTTGGGGAAATGGATAAATTCCTAGAAGAAATACCTAATAGCATAATAAATTGAAAATTTAGTCATAAAACTGTTTAAGAAACTGAATCTGTAATTAAGCCCAGATGGTTTCTCTTGGCAAATTCTAAACATTTAAGGAAAAAATAAAGCCAATCTTACACAAATTCTTTCAGAAAATAAAAAATGAACATTCATTACATGGGGCCCCATAAATACCAAAACCTGACAAGGACATTATGAGTAAAGTTTATGGATCAATATCACTCCTGAACCTAAATGCAAAAATCCTACTAAACAAAATATTAACAAAGTAAATCTAGCAATATTAGAAGAATATATCACTATCCATTTGAGCTTACTCATGTTAAAAGAATAAATGGACATATTTGTAAGCAATTCCCTGGTGTGTCACTTACATAAAAGATCATTTATCTGGGACTTTAAAGATCAAACCATCCATACAACAGAACTGTTCTAAAGTAAGTATAATCATCTACCTTCAAAATCAGGCCATTTTAATAATACTTTCATGTTATTGTTCATATTACAATTTGATGTACCAAGATGAAAAATGATATACTTATCAAGAAAAGCACTGATACCAGCTGTCATTTTCATGTAAAAATCACTGCATTTCATGAAATAAAGATCATTTAGTATTGAACAATATTAAGGCTAAGAGGAAAGAAAATGCCAGCTACTGTTCTAGGCACTTGGGACACAAAATCTGCTTTCCTGGACATTACGAGAGTAAAAAGACAGGTAATAACCATATCATGTATATGAATGATATGGAGAAATAAAGTAAGAAAACAGGATAGGGAGTGCCCTGAGTAGGTCTCTCTAAGAAGGTAATATCTGAGAGACCTAAGGGAAATGACAGAGCAAGTCATACAGGTTATCTGGGGGAAGAGTATTCCAGGAAGAGGGAAAGAACATGTACAAAAAGTCCGAGATAGAAGCCTGCCTGCTATTTTCAAGGAGCAGCAAGGAGGCCATTCTGACTAGAGTGGAATGAAGAACAAAGGGGAAAGTGGCAGGAGATGAAATCGCTCAGACTAGAATGAGAGGTAAGATAAGAAGAAGTAGTGATAAGTAGCAAAAATTTAAATCTGTTTTGAAGATAAAACCAAAAGAATATCCTGACACATTGGTTGTGTGGTTGTAAGGGAACTAGGGTAAAAGAATGATTTCAACCATTAGGCACTGGTACCGAAGGATAATTTCCAACCTACCTCCTTACATGTTCAAACATATTTTATTTTTCTAACTATTAAGCACTTTTACTACTGTAAATTAATCTCAAGCAGTTTACCAATATTAGGGATAAGACTCCTACAGTAGGATATTCATATGCTGCTTGGGAGAGGACGGTGGATATGTAGGTCAGGACTGGCCTAGGAACTACTGTGACATCTATAGCTCTGTACCTTCTCCACCAGGATCCGGTCTGTCTCTTGCACGCTGGTATCAGGCACTTGCTTGTCCAAGTAACCGACAGGGTACAGCGAGTCTCCCTGGCCACCGCCCCGGTCACTTCGGCTCCTAAAGAACCAAACCAAGAAACATAAGGCTGCAGCCTCCCACACTTCATATCCCACATTCCTGCTCTAATCATTGGAATAAAGATCCTCAGATACACCTACCCAGATTAGACCAAGCCCTCTCGTGGGTTCGTCAGACTTTTGTCTATTGTGAGGAATGAAATAAGCATCTTTTGAACCTTAGACACGTCCACCGTAGAGAAGCCGCTGGCTCCCCGGGAGCTGTCTTTGTGCCACCCATCATTTTCAGAGAGTTGTACCTGAGAGATCAGGTCCTATTCCTCCGCGGCAATTCTGGGGTGAAGACTTGTTACCGAGCTTCGCCCGGGCTCCTCACCTGCTGCCTCCTCCAGGCCCGCTCAGCTCAATGGCCCACTTGAAGCGCCGGCCTCGGTTGGCCACCAGGCTCCCCTGTGCCGTCATGGCCACGGGCGCCTACCAAAGCTGCGAAGCTCCGTACTCTAAAGCGGGGCCCGGACCCAGGCCCACTGACACACGCTACTTCTTCGTCCTACTCTGCAAGCCCGCTTCCGGCGGCGCGTAGCACAGACGTCACTTCCACCCCGGAAATTTGCGAGCGGAGGATGAGATAGAGAGTACTTGGAGCTGGAGAAGCTGCGTGCAGAGAAAATCCGACCGTACTTAGCTTCCTCCTTTTTGAAGATTCCTGTTGTGTGTTCCCTGACCTCTGAGGTGCGCTTGCGGGACAGAGGGAAAGTCCATACTCGCTCTGGGTTAAGAATTGAAGCCAGGGACACCTTCTTGAGCTCCTGCGCGCCCCCCTGAACACAAGATTCAAATCTCCTTTAAACCTGGTTTTACTACGGGTGGTGTGTGATCTTGAGCAAGTTATTTAGTAGCTTCCGAGTACAGAATGTCTGCCATGTCCCAGGAGCTTTGTGTTTATTATTTAAGTCCCATTAATCCTGCGAGGTAAATAGTTCAGTGCCCATTCTGTCCCAAAACTAGGAAGCAGTGTGGACGTGGGAAGGCTCATGGGTTTGAGATTCCGGTGGCCTCTTTTTGAATCGTGGCTTCTTTACTTAATTGTGTGACTTTGGACACGTTAAATATTTAGTGCTTCAACCTCTTCATATGTAGAAGTTTATCTGTTTTCAAGGCTTGTGAGGTTAAATGGAGTGCCCGCCACCTATGCATGATTATTTTATTATTATTATTTTAAAACGCACACTAGTGGGGCGCCTGGGTGGCGCAGTTGGTTAAGCCTCTGCCTTTCCGCATAGGTCTTGATCTGAGGTCCTGGGATGGGCTCCCTGCTCAGTGGGGAGTCTGCTGCTCCCTCTCCCTCTGCCCCTCCCCATCCCCCGCTCGTGTTCTGTCGCTCACGCACGCTGTCTCAAACAAACAAACAAATAAATAAAATACTTTTTTTTAAAAGGCACCCTAGTGATCGGATTTTGTATTGAGTTGTGTATCTATATAATTATATAACGTGTTATTGGGTATTTGTTTCTCGTTTTTTCCTCCTTTTATAAAGTGTTTATAAACAGTATATCTTTTCTTATTTCCTTAAGTTAAATTCCTAGAAATGCAGTTGCTGGATCAAAGACTATGCACATTTTAAAGGAATTTTAAATGCCCGCTAGCAAAATCACACCTCTTTGCATTTCACCAGCATTTATAATACTTTTAAATTGGCGCTTTGAAAATGGTACTGTATTTTCAAACCCTTATTCCTTTGACCCCAAGTTATCTGATATGGTCGCGGGGGGGGGGGGGGGGGGGTGAGGGAAGAGAAGTGCTGTGAGAGCGTGGTTGGGAGGTAAGGTTGAAAAGGGCCAATTAAAGAGTTTGGACCCTTGAAGATGATGGTGATCTGGAGCTGCTGAAGTTTCCACCCCCACTTTGTTTCCTGATTTGAAAGATATTTTGTGTTCATAGCAGACTGTTTGAATAAGGCAGTAATGGAAAAGGCTTTTCCCCTTCCAGTTCATTCTAAAATGTTTATTTATCTGATCATAGGAAGACGGAAATTGTGGATTGCTTTCCTGCTTCTTTCTACTTTTCTGCCTTTATCTGTTGTCTCTGATGAAACTTTGAGGTTGATCTCAGACTTCACAAGGGTCTTGACCCTATTGGTCAATCTTTGTCCCAGTGAATTCTGCAGTACTTACCACATTGCGTTTGTGTTTGTTGACATCCTCTGAGCACGTATCTACCTCCTCTCATTGCACTCTGCCCTAAATTCCTTGATGTTAGGAACTACATGTTAATTATATTTGATTCCACTGCCTAGAACATAATATATTGAATGTTTAGTGAATGTGAGTAAATTAATTGAAAGTAAATATAATACAGAACTGAATATATTATAATTACATTTATGTGAAAAAATGTAAAAACTAGAAGAGAATACATTTTAGAATGTTATATGTTATATCCAATTAATGGTTTTCATGCCATTTTTTTGATGTTCAAGCTATTGTTCTGCTTCTTAAATAAATTGTAAAGGAACACTTTTGAAAAGGTTGTCAGTCATTCAAATCATATATTCCTTCCCTTTTAAAGTACTCCCCCACTTACTACAAAAATGTTTCAACTGTAACCCAAATCAAGGTTGCTTTGGCCTCAGGTTAGTGCAGGTCATTTTTCCTTTATCCTAGGAGTCCTCAGAGTGTTGTTTGCTAAAACATGTTCCAAAGAACATGAAGACGGAGGTGAAATTTGGAACTGAACTGAAGAAGGATTCCAAGGTCAAACACATTTGAGAAAAACTACAGATGCTCTTCTGCACACACACCTTAGAGATTCTCAGTGGGATTAGTATAACATTAAAACCATGAGAAATGATTCAATAAAGAATCTTTAATTCTGCTTCCCATTCACATAAATGAGAAGCTCCCCCCCCTTTTATTTTCCCTTATCACACCTATACACTTCCTATGGAGTCAGCGTTCCATAGAATACAATGAGGGCAACTTTCTTCCAAGCATGCTAGAATTTTTCAGGAGAAAGATGAAGGTAGTCCTTGAAAAGCTCTGCTTGGTTTTGGTTTTTTTGTAAGATTATTAGAATATCATAAGAAATAATAGATCCTTTATAAAAATGGAGTTTCAAGTTGAAATTAAACTCGAGGATTCAAGTTGTTTTTTTGTTTTTTACAAATTATGTTTTTCAAGAAAAATCAAGGTAAACCTAGATTCTAATCCTGACTCCAAATGAACTACCTGTATCACTTTGAGTTAGGAACTCTTGGCCTTAATTTCTTCATCTATAAAATAAGAGACTTCTACTAAATGACTTCTAAAGTTACCTTCTAATTCTAAAATATATTTTTAAAAACATTTTGCATATTACTCTTTCATATATATTCATAGAAAAAAATGATAAACACATAAAGGAGTAATGGGATTTCAGATAATTTTTTTTTTAATTGTGCTTTCCTGGGGCACCTGGGTGGCTCAGTCGTTAGGCGTCTGCCTTCGGCTCAGGTCATGATCCCAGGGTCCTGGGATCGAGCCCCACATAAGACTCCCTGCTCTGCGGGAAGCCTGCTTCTCCCTCTCCCATTCCCCCTGCTTGTGTTCCCTCTCTGGCTGTCTCTCTCTCTGTCAAATAAATAAAATCTTTTAAAAAAAAATTGTGCTTTCCCATATTTTTCCTAGTTCTCTGCATTGTGCAGGGACCACTTTTGGATTTAGAAAAAGTATAAATGTTAGTAATATAACATGACGTGTTTCCAAACCTCAAAGCATAATTGTTCTCTGTCCTGGATTCACAGGAGAATTACCTTGGAAGCTCTTTAAAAATACTAATTGATAGCTGGGTCACACTCCAGAGATTCTAATTCATTTGCTTAGGATAGAACATGGGCATCTACTGTGCAGCAAGAACTAAGAACCACTGACCCAGAGCATTTTGCTGCTCTAAAAGGTTTGAACTTACACAAAGTAATCTAAGCAATCAGCAGTTTGGGGCAGCCTCCTTGCATGCCTGCCACTGGACTGAACTTGAATTAGACAGTAATGGAAATACTCAACTTGTAAAAATAAATGTTAAACTTCCCTTTGTGCTTTTGAGCAAATATGATTTTAATTAAAGAAACTGAGAAGGCACACCATGATTCCATAGGTCATGTGAGTTGCCTCATCTGACTTTTATATTTGGGCCATCTACACAGTTTTTGTCTTTGTTTTTGAATCTCACCCCCGCCACTTCAGGGGTCTAAGAAGCTGACTATTTCTAATACTTCATGCCGTTTTCTGAGCAGTTGCATTTGGATTGAAACTTGAAAAAGGAAATTTTATTTATTTACTTTTTAAAAAAATTTAAGTAGGCTCTACGCCCAACGTGGGGCTCAAACTCACTATCCGGAGATCAATTTTCATTGCAAATCCCCAGTTATTTGTGTTATTTGATTCTAGTATCATCACTGCCTTCTGAAAAGGGCCACCTTACACTACTTTATTCAAGGTGCAATTCGTTCTGTGTTAGTAAGAGTCTTAACGAGAGGAAACTTTTTCCCTCCATTTTGTCTGTTTGAAATTTCAAACCCCTTCAGTGAAAAAACAAGTTTGTGTCTTTTTTTTTTTTAATAAGATATTACCTTCCAAGTTCTTGCTGGATTTCTGCATCATTTCTATGTGGATTACTTTTTTAAAAAATTTCTGGTTTATGGCTCTGCAGTGTCATGAAATGCCCCTGTCAGCAGTGACATGAACTAGACAGTGCTGGAAGAAAATATTGGTTAGTAATACCATTCTTCCTTAGCAATTACCTTTTTTTCATTTCAGGAGAGCTGTTGTGCAATTCACATTTTAACAAGTTCCCATTATAGCACATCCCTCCAACACTTGCTTAGGAAACTGGGAGGATTGCCATTCCCACAGATCTTATTAAAGGATAAGAATGACAACCATAGCATGAGTCATAATGATACATTGCTGATGGCCTAGCATGTTTCTTCAAGCTTGGTTACTCTGGATTCATACTGATGATTAATTTCAGCTATCTTGGAAGTGAGCTAAACTATCTCTATATCAAGTTATCTGAATGACCAATCCAGGTCCTTTATGGTACTTTTTCCTATGTGCTATTTTTTTTTTTTCAAGATTTTATTTATTTATTTGACAGAGAGAGACAGAGTGAGAGAGGGAACACAAGTAGGGGGAGGGGAGAGAGAGAAGCAGGCTTCCTGCAGAGCAGGGAGCCCGATGAGGGGCTCGATCCCAGGACCCTGGGATCATGACCTGAGCCGAAGGCAGAAGCTTAATGACTGAGCCACCCAGGCGCCCCTATGTGCTATTTTTTAAAAAGATTTTATTTATTTATTCCAGAGAGAGAGAGAGCGCCAGCGAATGGGGCAGGGCCTTGAGGAGCAGAGGGAGAGAGAGAAGGACAAGCAGACTCCACACCGAGCGCCAGGCTCGATCTCAGGACACTGAGATCATGACCTGTCAGACACCCAACTGACTGAGCCACCCAGGTGCCCCCCTGTGTGCTAATTTTTAAAAGCCTCAATTATTTCAGGTATAAGCATTGCTTTATGGCCTGAATTTTTTGGAAGGAAGATTGTTGTGGACTGATTGTGTTCCCCCAGTATTTATATGTTGAAGCCCTAATCCCCAATGTGATTGTATTTGGAGTTCGGGCCTTGGGAGGTAATTAGGGTTAGATGAGGTCATGAAGGTGGGGCTTTCATAATAGGATTATTGTCCTTCAAAGGAGACACAAAAGAGCTCACTAACTCCACCAGTGAGGACACAGTGAGAAGGTGACTGTCCTAAAGCCCAGAAGAGAGCTCTCATCAGTAACTGAATCAACAAGCACCTTGATCTCAGACTTCGCAGCCTCCAAAACTGTGAGGAAATAAATTTCTGTTGTCTAAGCCACCCAATCTACGGTATTTTGTTATGGCAGCCTGAGCAGACTAATACATGGGTGAAGTGCGATTCAGAAAAATTGAAGGCGAACAGTAAGTACTTGAAAGACAGAGTCATCCCTTAAAACATAAACATAAATGTAGGGTTGTCTAAGTTGTAGGAGCTTATTGTATAAATGGAAACACATGTGCACTTAATTTTGTTTTTTTACTTTATCTTGGATGTCTTCCATAGCTGCTGCTCAGTTTTTTCTTTTTTTTTTTAATTATTATGTTCAATCAGCCAGCATATAGTACATCATTAGTTTTTGATGTCGTGTTCAGTGATTCATTAGTGCGTATAACATCCAATGCTCAACACACACAACATGTGCCCTCCTTAATACCCATCACCCAATTACCCCATCCCCCTACCCCCCCTCCCTTCTGTAACCCTCAGTTTGGTTCCTAGAGTCCAGAGTCTCTCATGGTTTGTCTCCCTCTCAATTTCTTCCCATTCAGTTTTCCCTCCCTTTAAAGGCTATACAGTATACATGGCATGGATGTATGATAATTTAGCTATCCAGTCCCCAGTTGATGGACATTTAGGTTGTTCCAATTTGTCACTATTACAAAAAATGGTGCTGTGAACATCCCTAGGGACCTTGTCAACACGGTTCTATAGGAGAGTCATGTAATTAGGATTGCTTACCACAGAGGTTATAATTAAAACATTGATAGGCTCAAAGAGGCCCTCCAAAATCTGCTAATTTATACTTCGAAGGGTTTGTGGACTACATTATTTCTATAGTAAATTGAATAGTGTCCCCCAAAATTGACATCCATCCAGACAGAAACTCAGAATGTAACCTTATTTGGAAATCGGGTCTTTGCAGATGTAGTTAGAAAGATGAGGTCATTTTGGATGATTGTGGACCCTAAATCCAAGGACTGGTGTCCTCATAAGAAGAGAGGAAGACACACAGATATACAGGGAAGAAGAAGTCCATGTGATAATGGAGATAGAGATGGGAGTGATGCAGCTATAAGCCAATGACTGCCAGAGCCACCAGAAGCTAGGAAGAGGCCAGGAAGGATTCCTCCCTAGAGCCAGCAGAGAGAGCGTATTCCTGTAATGAATGCCTTGATTTGGGTCTTTAGCCTCCAGAACTGAGAATGACTATATTTCTGTTGTTTTACGCCACCCAGATTCTGATACTTCATTATAGCAGCCCTAGGAAAAAGATACAAGTTTCTTTCTAAAAGAGGTCCATTCAAATGAATCAAGCTAACCAGGGTTAGCTTAAATGGAAAAAAATAACAAGTAATAAAATAATATCACCAAAGCTGCAAATTAAATTCTAAACTTTCAAAAATTTGCACAAAAAGTTTTGTTCGATTTCCTAATTGCTTATGATTGGTTCCTTTAATAAAGTGATTTTTACAAATTAATTATGGAAGAAGGACATTTATTATATAAAATGGAAAATACAGTTCAGTAAAAAAAGATAACAAACCATAGCATGCAAAAAAAAATTTTTCCCCATGAACATTTTGATTCAGACTCTTCCAGACTTTTTTGATTTATATTTAGACTAACTTAGCATACTGTTTTATAACATGCTGTTTCATGAAGAGCCATGTTTTTTTTTTAAAGATTTTTATTTATTTATTTGAGAGAGAGAGTGAGCATGAGTGCGGTGGAGGGGCAGAGGGAGAGAATCTCAAGCAGATTCCCCGCTGAGCACGGAACCCCATGCAGGGTTCCACCCCAAGACCCAAGATCAGGACCTGAGCCGAAGTCAGACGCTTAACTGACTGAGCCACCCAGCTGCCTTGCAATGTTTTCATTTTTTAAGAAGGCAAAGAAAATGGTATGGCTTAATCTTTATTTCAGTTTTTTACAATTTGTCATTTATAGCTCTTGCCAGATGCTCGGGCTCTGTTGCTCTCATCCAGCCCTGACCAATCACGAGGCACCCACCCAACTTCCACACTCCTCTCCACCCAACCCACAGCTGGAGCCACACCCCATCCCCCAGGACCCATGCTAGTCCTGCTGCTTTTTTCAGATTAGAGTAATTCTTTAGAATATTTCTTTTTTCTCCCCTTTAAAGGATTCAGAGTTTGGGTAAGTTTGGGCAACACTGTATACATCTTTCTTTTCTTTTCTTTTCTTTTTTTAAAGTTTTTATTTATCTATTTGACAGAGAGAACAAGTAGGAAGAGAGGCAGGCAGAGGGAGAGGGAGAAGCAGGCTCCCCACCGATCAGGGAGCCCGATGTGGAGCTTGATCCCAGGACCCTGGGATTATGACCTGAGCCAAAGGCAGCCGCTTAACCGACTGAGCCACCCAGGCGCCCCTACATCTTTCTTTTAGAGACTTAAAATTAATGTTAGTATTTTAAAGACTGAGAAATACTACAGTAAATAAATATTTGCTTAATATTTGTTTAATCCAAGAAAGCCTTTTTTTTTAAAGATTTTATTTATTTATTTGACAGAGAGAGACACAGCAAGAGAGGGAACACAAGCAGGGGGTGTGGGAGAGGGAGAAGAGGCGTCCCACGGAGCCAGGAGCCCGATGTGGGGGCTCAATCCCGGAACCTGGGATCATGACCTGAGCTGAAGGCAAACACTTACTGAGCCACCCAGGCACCCCGAAGAAAGCCTTTTTTTTTTCTTTTTCTTTTTTTCCTCTTTTTCCTCTTTTTTTTTTTTTCAATCTATCAATATCTTACAGAACTGGTGTTGTGAAGAACATAGCTAATTTGGGGTAGGAGCTTGAACCAGTTTAGGCTCAGACTCAATTTTGTCACTGCAAGAGTGGTTTCACCTTTGTGTCCATCTCTGAGAAGTGGACTTCAGTCTTGTCATCTTCCTACAGCCCCCATCTCTTGAGGCTGGGGATCTGCTTTGCTCTTCCAAGTCTCCTTTCCATGGACATTATCCTGCTTCTTATAATTGCTGTCCTGCCCATTTCATTGCCTTCCTGCCTGTCCCCCTGCCCTTGAACTCCTCTCCACAAGGCCTGTTTGTCTTGAGGCCCCAGTAGGCGTGAATCCCCCAAGCAACTGCACGGTTGGGTTTGTGTTGCGTATGGCCATAGGGTTCAGATGCCATGTACTGAGTACCAGGCCATCAGCACCACAGTGAGTCTGTTTCCCACCACTGCCCCCCCTCCTAAAGCTGGTGTAATTCCAGGGCTCTGCTTTCCCAAGACAGCACGCAACCATACATACTGTATTCTCTCGGAAATATCACTGAACAGGTAAAGTTAGGGGGGAAATGTTTTGCAGAGAGAGACACAATCACTGCACTAGGCACTATTGAAGTGTTTTACCTATGTTACCCTACTTCCCAACAACCCCGAGGAGAAGAATATTATTATCCCCACTGTGCAGTTCAGGTAAAAATGGAGTAGAGAGGGCCCAAAAGCAGCGATCCAGGCTTCTGATAGAGATGAGCTTTGCTCCAAAGCTAGTGTTCTTTCCTCTCTAACATGCTGCTTCCTACCATCTTCTACTTGATGACAGTGTACCCTAATTGCAGGAAATCTACTGGGAGAAGGAGGGAAATGATCTCTTGGGATGCAGATTTGAAAACCTATAAACAGCGGATATCGTCACCTGCTTTCCATCTGTAGAGGTGTAACAGAGAGCTGCATCAGAAACTTTTTTTTTTTTTAATTTGACAGAGAGAGAGGGAACAGAAGCAGAGGGAGTGGGAGAGGGAGAAGCAGGCTTCCCGCTGAGCAGGGAGCCCGATGGGGGCTCAATCCCAGGACCCTGGGATCATGACCTGAGCCAAAGGCAGCCGCTTAACTGACTGAGCCACCCAGGCGCCCTCAGAAACTGTCTTAACAAAAGGATCCCCTACCAATCAACAATCTCCACCACTCCTACCCTCCAACTCCTCCCCCGCCCCCCAAAAACCCCTGCTGCTTCTGCACCATTGAGGGCATCAGTCTGTGGTGGTGATTGAAATAATCATGAATCTGGTAAACTACGAGTGAGATTTGCTAATTTCCACGGCTACGGCCTTACCAGAAATGTTCCCTAATGCCATTCCTTCCTCTACAGTCTACACAGGAAGGTGGGGAAGGGAGGAACAGAAAAAAAAAAGGATTGATTTCCCACTATGACTGCCTAAGTCAAGTGCCTGGAATTTTCCAAAGGCTCTGAGGCTGAACAGTGGATGCAGTTTCTTATGGAATGGATGAGCTATTGCTGTCTTTTATTTAGGTCTTTTCAAGCATTGTCCTTTATCAGGCCTGGCATCAGTCGGCATTGATGAGAATGACACACAGCACAGTAAAAGCTATGGCTCCCTGAACCTCTGGTCTGCACTACAACACTTTCATACCTAACGTTCTTGCCGTGAATCCTCCCTTCCTCCCACTGGCCATCTTGCAACCCAGTGACGGATTAATCCTTCTGAAGTACTGATTTAACTTCATCACTTCCTCCCTCAATGCCTATGCCTTTTTTTAACTGCCATTTTTATTATGTACGTTTATATTAATTGTCATGGATTGACATATGTAATATGATACTGCTCATAAAAAAGCAGTTTACAAAGTTGTAAGTAGGATATAATCTCATTTCTGTTCTTAGATATAGCTACATTTGCATAGTAAAATATCTGAAAAAAACATATATTCAAACGGAAATAGTGCTTATCCACGAGTAATAGACTTTTAAGTGTTTCTAGTGATTTTTTTTCTTTCCCAAAAACCTTTGCTTGATCACTCCAGATCTTCACAACCTGTCAAGTGACTACATACCTTTTCAGTCTTTGCTCTCGCCACTCTGCAGAGCTACCTCCACTCACTCAAATTGGGAGAGACAGTGGTCCTAGAACTTACTTTGCACTCCCTCCCCTGCCCCTCAAATTTCCAGAGCACCCTGCTTGTCAAAATCCTGCCCAGCTTCTCAAGCCTGGTTCAAATCTTCCCCCATGATCCTCCCCAATGGTCCAGTTAGAAGGAGGCATAAGACTTTGCATGAGAATTCTTTTCTCATATGAGTGTTTATGGTCAGGGTTACTCTATACACCCCTGAATGACATCCATACCCCTAAGAAAGACAGATGGGGTGGGGGCAGAAAGGCTGACTTACCTGCCTGTTCATTCAGAGGCAAGGAATATAAGGTATTCAGAAGGAAGGAATGAGGGAATGGCCAGGGAAGTAAATTCCCTTGGAGACCGCTCAAGGTGAGGGTGAGCAGTGCACATCTTTCTATGCACAAGGACTGGTGGAGGGATAATAAAAATATGTATGGGCTGCACTTTTTTAAAATTTATTTTTTTAAGTAATCTCTATACAGATTGTGGGACTTGAACTCACAAACCCGAGATCGAGAGTTGCATGCTCTACCAACTGAACCAGCCAGGTGCCCCCCTTTTTTTTTTTAAATCTTTTTTTTAATCTTTTTTTTTTAATCTATAAAAGAAAAAACCTTGATTGGACTCCAAGGGAAAAGAATTCAACTTTGGTTGACTAAAAAGTGTCAATGAAGAAAACTGACCTGCATTCTCATCACTAAAATGGTATATATTTCAAACATAGCAATATGAAGGCAAATTTCTTTATTTTCACCTTAAGTTATGTTGACACTTGGCAGCCACATGAGACCTATGGGCCAGGGCTGCTCATCACTGGTATAACCTCAGAACCTGAGTCTAGCGACAACTGCCTGAGAGACTATGCCCTAAGAAGCTCTAGAAATGTGAGTATCGGGATTCTCCTCTGGCCTCAGACAACCGGAGGCCTTGTTTTAGCTGAGATCCTTCTATGTTAACGCAGCAGATTCCCTTGAGTCCTAGGACTCCGTTATTTGTCTTCTCTCATCAACTAGCCTCCCTTGAGGTAAGGTACTGTGTATTACACTCTTTTCCTCATTTTTTGATGAGGGCCCCACATGGTGCCTTTTGTGGGTCATCAGGAAATTCCTGTTTATGATGATAGTGATGAAGAAATAGCTTGAGAGAAAGTGACTTCACCCATGTGTGTTGGATTTTTATTTTCTTTAAAATAGCACACCTACTTAGTAGAAGTCATACTCAAGAAATGTTCTATGTTGCATACCCCTAGAACCCAGGGTTCCTGCTCCCTTCCCCCGCTCACCCTTCCGGAGTCTCTCAATAGTCCCACCTGTTACAGGTGTGGCCCCACACATAGGCATGTGCCTGCTTGTGCTTGGCTCTCAAAGGCATTGCTTATGCAAAATATATCTTAAAAGATTTCTCCCACCAACCTAGAGTAGTGGCCCAAACTTTCATCATTACTTAATTTTTTGCATTAAGTTACTAGGGAAGAAAAATGCATTGTTTTTATCATCTAATGACATTTTAGTTCTGATTAGTTTGTCTACCAGACCTCCCATTACTCTGAACTCCCATAACATTTAGTATATACTTTTATCATTGCACTCACCACAGTGTATTGGAATGATCTCTTTTCCTGTTTGTCCAAGCTGCTATGAGCTTTCCCAGGCTATCTGTGGCAGCTGGTACAATGTCAACCTGGCACATGGTAGGCCCTCAAAAATATTGTCGAACCAAACATGAGCAACCCATTGCTTAGGCAAGCCCTGGACAGTTCAGGAAAAAAGAGCCTAAAAAAAGTGAGTTAAGGAATTTGGTAATTGCAGTGAGGAAACGTTTCATCAAGAATGCACCACTTAGGGGCGCCTGGGTGGCTCAGTCGTTAAGCGTCTGCCTTCGGCTCAGGTCATGGTCTCAGGGTCCTGGGATCGAGTCCCACATCGGGCTCCCTGCGTGGCGGGAAGCCTGCTTCTCCCTCTCCCACTCCCCCTGCTTGTGTTCCCTCTCTCGCTGTGTCTCTGTCAAATAAATAAAATCTTAAAAAAAAAAAAGAATGCACCACTTGATTGGCTTCTGCAAGGGGTGAGAGGCCTAGCAGAGACCAATCTTGCTCCTGTCACAATTTGGTTAACCTTGACCAGTGGTTTACCTTTGAAGATGGGTACACTCTGTCTCTACTATGATGAAGAGAATTTTCCTCAGTGATTAAAAGTAGGTGAGGGACAGACCCAACCCTAATCTCATATTCCAGTGTTTCCCACACCAAAAAGCCTGAGCTTGCTTCCGGAGGATAGGGTTTGCATCATACATATTTCTTGTGTTCTTCTTTTTTTTTTTTTTTATTCATTTATTTGACAGAGACACAGCGAGAGAGGGAACACAAGCAGCGGGAGAGGGAGAAGCAGGCCTCCCACTGAGCAGGGAGCCCGATGTGGGGCTCGATCCCAGGACCCCGGGATCATGACCTGAGCCCAAGGCAGACGCTTAACAATGAGCCACCCAGGTGCCCCCATATTTCTTGTGTTCTTAAGAGTCTAACACAGAGTCTGACACATATTAGGAACGGAAACATAATAGCTAACAATGGTATAGTGCTTACCATATGCCAGACACATCCCTCTAAGTATTTTATATGTATGAATTCATTTAATTCTCACAGCTGTGAGGCAGATACCATTATAATCTCCATTTTACAGTTGGGCAAATCAAAACACACAGGAATTTATGTGACTTGGTCAAGATCACGTAGCTCCAGGGTCCACGCTTTTAAATACTTCGCCTTAGGGGCGCCTGGGTGGCTCAGTCGTTAAGTGTCTGCCTTCCGCTCAGGTCATGGTCCCAGGGTCCTGGAATCGAATCCCGCATCGGGCTCCCTGCTCAGCGGGAAGCCTGCTTCTCCCTCTCCCACTCCCCCTGCTTGTGTTCCCTCTTTCGCTGTCTCTCTCCCTGTCAAATAAATAAATAAGATCTTAAAAGAAAAAAAAAATACTTCGCCTTAGTGCGTTTAAATGGGAGTGAATGAATACCTCTCTCCGTGCACCTCTCCGTGCACTTATAGCAGATTGTTTCATCTCCTGGGACAACACTTAAGGCATGGTCTCCCTCACCAGACTGTCACTAGCTCAGGGTCATTCTTTGATAACCCTCAGTTCCTAGAGCTCAGTTCCTACAGCCTTATTACTTGCCGCCCTATTGCAAGACTACTGTGCGGGCCCGTGGCCACCAGGGGGCATGATGGCCACACGTCCTCTTCCCCCTCTCTCCGGTCCTGCGCGACCCGAGGAGGGCGGAGCCAGCGTTGGGCGGAGCCGGCCAGACCTCCCTGGGGAAGCTATCCCGGCGGGCTGCGCGCGCGGCCGCGTTTGAATGGCTCGGAGTGGGGCACGGCCCGGGAGCCGAGGGACGTCCTGGGCTGCCGGGCGTAGTTGGTTAGTCCCGGGGCTGGGCTGGGGCGCCGCGCTACCATGAGGCGCCGGTAAGTGACCGCCGGGCCTGCAGGAGCCCGGCGCCCGCCGCTGCCCTGCGGAGGCCGCGCGTCTCCTCGCGCCCGGACGCGCCCTGGGCCCACCTGAGGCCCCGCGGCGGCTTCCGCTCGGCCGAGCCGGCGGCGGGGGCGGGGCGGCGAGGACGCGGTGTCCGGGCGGGAGCCCCTGCCCCGCCGCGGCGAGGAGCATCCGGGCGGCGGGCGCGCTGGAGGCCGCCGGGAGCGGGGCGGCGGGGGTGGGGGGGCCGCCACGGGCCCGGCCCGGGCCGGGAGAGGCATGGACGCGGCCAGCTGTCACTTAATTTATCTGCGGGTGGGGCCGACTGCTGCACGCCGGGGAGGGGGAAGGACGGAACGCGTCTGCGGCGGTCTGTTTGAGGACCTGTTTTCCCGAGCCGCCTAGGCCGGGCCTTGGTATTTCCTTATTTTCTGACGGGTCCGTGGTTCCCTGACAGATAAGCTTTTGTTTAGCAGGACAAAAGCTTGACATAACTGCATAAGAATTGCTGATTGCAACTTTAAAAATCTCATTGTATTTTCTGAAAAGTTGTTTTGTAACAGTACTTTTACAGGCTTTTACCACGCATTTAAATTGGCTTAAATATGGAGATAACAAAGAGTTCAGTTGTTTTCTTGTGGCTTGTAAAGTTCCTTGAAAACAGAGGTATCTGTGTCAGTTTCTTTACAGATTAAAAGAAAAAAAAAAACTGACAAAAATTAGTTGTGTAATAGTTTAGCACTAGCAAAACATTCTAAGAACCTAGACCACCTAATAATACCTTAAACTGTGTCAGTAGTTTATTCTGTTTTGTTCGAACCTGCTTCAGACTTGAATCAGAATTTTATACATTGAGGCTTTTACTTGGCTAATAACTAGCATTGTAATAATAATGGTAAGTATTTTGGGGGGGGCGTTCTATATGCTAAGCAGTGTTTGAGAGCTTTATACTTTGGGACGGATACTATTATTATCCCCTTTTTGACAAGGAGGAAACTGAGACAGAGAAGTTGAGTAACTTGTACAAGGACACGCAGCTAATATATTTGGGACCCAAGGAGGCTGGTTGCATGCTTTTAACTATGCTTCTTTAACTGCATCCTTTATATTTTGACTCTTTTTACTTTACAAAGCTCTTTCATTTATTTCTCTCAACTGGGGATATATGTGAAGTGTGTTCGTGTATACATATACATTCACACACTATTCAGTTGAGTTCTCTCCTCTTGTTGACCATACTTAAATTTTGTGCACTGAGCAAAAATTCCGCTGGATATTTTAAGATAAATGGAGTTCATAAAGTTCATGTTTGTGTTGTAGTTTATAGTTTTAATTCCTTTATATCATTCCTGACAGTGTAGAAAACAGTTTGAAACCTATATATTACTTAAAATATACCATTATATATTTTTGTTCTGAAATTCTATTGAGTGGTCACTCTGTATCTGGAGTGATTATACTTATAGCTCCATGACAAGAAATAAAGGTTCAAAGCAAAATCATTTCATAAGAAATCAGCAGTTTACAGTGATTTACAGCAGAGCATTTAAATTTCATTCATCAGTTATCACGCTTTTGATTGTCTCTATGCCCAGCAGTGTTAGCTGCAATTGTTTATACAAAAGAAATGTGCCAGGGCAACAAACCTTAGTTTGGGATATGAGATTAACAGCAACAATATAAAATACTGTTGTTTAGTGCAGACTGTATATGGTGAACTGAACTAGGCTGAACAGTATTGCTTCTGCAAAGAACCAGCTACTAAAGGATGGATGTAGGGCATTGAATAGAAGCGTGAATGAGGAATTTTAGTGAGGAAACAGTGTGTCAAAGACTTGGAAGTGAGAATGAAGTTATTTTTCTAGGGAACAGTGGACCTGATCTATTTGGAAAGTTCCTTTTGAGAAAAAGGAGATTATGTGAGCAAGACTGAGAATAAGTATAATTATTTAAGACACACATGGGAGGGGCACCTGGGTGGCTCAGTTGGTTAAGCGACTGCCTTCGGCTCAGGTCATGGTCCTGGAGTCCCGGAATCGAGTCCCGCATCGGGCTCCCTGCTCGGCAGGGAGTCTGCTTCTCCTTCTGACTCTCCCCCCTCTCATGTGCTCTCTCTCTCTCTCTCTCATTCTCGCTCTCAAATAAATAAATGAAATCTTTAAAAAAAAAAAAAAAGACACACATGGGAAAGAAGTTTAGGCTTGACATATATGTATATACACAGATGATTTTGGAAGTTTAAAACTTTTAAATCAGTGGCTCTCAACTGGGGACAGTTTTTGTCCCTCAGGGGACATTTGGCAGTGTCATGACTAGAATTGGGGGAGGTGCTAGTAGCATCTACTGGATAGAGGCCAGGAACGCTGCTGCTAAACATCTTGCAATAAGACAGCCCCTCCATGAGAAATAATTACCCCAAATGTCGGTGGTACTGAGGGTGAGAAACCCTGTTGTGAGCTGATTGTTTATATGGCCAGCCTCTGCTTCCATGTGCTTTATGTAAGTATGAATGATGAATGTTAGGAGCATGAGTACAAGTAATATTAAAGCTAGGGGAAGCTGGCTCAGAGACCTAAAGAAGGAGGCTGCTGTTGGAGTCCTTCGGAGGAGGGGAGGCTGTAAGGAAATAGGATGAGGGCAGTGAGAATGACATGTAGTGGTAAAATGAGACAGTTATTTAAATGACATTTTTTTCTGAGTTTGAAAATAATGTCTCTTCACTGAAAATAATGCATGTTCATTGTAGGAAATTTTGGAAATGTAGAGAGAGTGAAAAAAAAAATTAAAAGCACTTAGAACCTCCCACCCCCACCCCAAGCAGAAAGAACAACTGTTAACATTTTCATGTGGTGGGTTTTTTTAAGATTTTATTTGTCAGAGAGAGAGAAAGTGCACAAGCAGGGGGAGCGGCAGGCCAGAGGGAGAAGCAGGCTCTCCGCTGAGCAAGGAGCCCAATGCAGGACTCGATCCCAGGACCCTGGGATCATGACCTGAGCCGAAGGCAGACACTTAACTGACTGAGCCACCCAGGCGTCCCTTTTTCAAAAATTTTTTATGCTGATGATTATTCTCCTTTCTATAAAACTAGGATTATACATTTTTCTCCCTGTGGGTTTTTATTGTTCTGCCTTTTTTTTTTTTTGACTCAGCATGTCATGAGTATTTCCCATTGCTTGAAAATGCTCTTTTTAATAGTCACAGTCTTTGTTGTGTGTGTGTTCTTTTGAAATTGGGAATTTTGCTTATATTCAAAAGAGACATTTTGAAGGAAGAAATAGAATATGGTGACTGACTAACTATAGAAAATAATAGGGGCAAAAGTCTATGGTATCTTCAAGGTTTTAAACATTGGAAGCTAAAAGAATGGCAGAGCTACTGAAATAAATTGGAAGTCTCATAATAATTTTTTTGAGGGGGGTTTCTCATAATTTTCACTTTAGATATAGAAACTGCCATCACAGACACCCATAATGAGATTTTAATGCTGCCTGTCAGTTTACATTCTTCCTAAAACTTTTTTTTCTTCGTAAAACTCTTAAAATTAATAATCTTTCTTTGTTTTCTTTTGTTTTTTTTGGTACAAAGCTTATTTTTCAATTCTTAGCCAGTCTTTTCCCTCTTCTTGAAAAGTTTTTTTAAATGCAGTTTCTATTAGAATACTAAATAAGTCTCAGGTTGGTTCATGAACCTTTGAGAGATTAAAGGACGAGTTTGGGTTTTTCAAATGTATAGATTGGTACAGTTTATAAGCAAGAAATGCGTATAACTGTTTTGTGGAGGAAGAGGCATTATCCTTAAAAATGCTTGCCTAGTGCCTCATAACATCACCCTCATCAATATTACATTACTGTTTTATCAATCATTATACCCATGACCCATATCAGTTAATTTGGTGCTTTCTGGTAAATGTTTTTAGGAAAGTAATTAAAAAAAAAAAAAACCTTGAACTTAATACAAATGGTACCTTTACTGGGAACATACACTTTCAACTTGGATAAGGTACAGTTTGCTAGATTCAGATGCTGTGTTTACTACTTCGTGCTCATGTCCAAGTATCTCCTCTAATATGCATTAACTTTGGAGAAGTTTTGTATTTACTGTCTTTGTTTTGGGGACATGATGAAGGTAGAGATGGGAGAAAGAGTCTTCTGAAAGGTACCCCCAGTTTGCTTCCCCTATAACCACCTCTCAAGTTTACACACTGCCTGAAATTCTTTTTGCCTTGAACAGTCATCCAGGAACGTATCACCTATGTATGAATCATGAATGCCCATTCTAGCATCTCTGCTGCTCACTAGTGTAATCTTAAAACAGGCAGCTTGGTGTTATATGGAAAAGGCACTAACACTGGAAGTCACAGTTCTAGGGTTTGCTCTCCTACTGATGACTGAGTGTTCTTGGGCAGATCCCTTAATCTAATTTGTAAATTGAAATTATCTCCAAGGTCCTTCCCAGTTCTAAGAGTCTGTGAATCTGTGAAGTATTTACTTTTCAAGGGTAATTATCTCTGGTGAGACTATTAGTCTTGCACATCTTAGTGTGCATTAATCAGATGATATCTGCCAAAGGCATTTGTAAAAGCTACTCCCATATAATAGGATTGGGGGAGAAATTTTAGAATGGAATTTAAGTGCCACTAGCATATAAGCTCCAGGAGGGCGGGGATCATTGTTTTGTTCACTCATGTTTTCTCAGTGCCAAGAATGGTAATTAGCCTGTAACATGTACTTAATATTTGTTGAATGTAAGGAATGGATTGTTGTTGAGGAAAAAACAAGCTTGTTGGAGTACTGCACAGATGCTCTGAGTATCTTGAAAGAATTCAGAATACAAACCAACTTGATTACAACCCAGTCATTCCTATAATAGAAAAATACCTCTAACTGATAATAAAGCGTCTCTTGTTCACTTGGTTGCCTTTCAGAACTCTGTAATAATTACTGACCTGATTGCCCCTCATGCTCAGAGTACAGTTTTGTTCATTATCAGATCTTACTTTAGTGCAACTTTGACTTTTGAGTGTGCCTTTTACTCTTATTTGCAAAAACTTAGGCCTTGCTGGGGCACCTGGATGGCTCAGTCCGTTAAGCATCTGCCTTCAGCTCAAGTCATGGCCCCAGAGTCCCAGGATTGAGCCGCATCTGGGCTCTCTGCTCAGCAGGGAGTCTATTTCTCCCTCTCCCTCTGCCCCTCCCCCTGCTCAGGCACTCTCTCTCTCTCTCTCTCTCTCAAATAAATAAAATCTTTGCTCATGCACTCTCTCAAATAAGTAAAATCTTTTTTTTTCTGCCAATGATTTTTTTTTAGTAAATAAAATCTTTAAAAAAACCCAACAACTTAGGCCTTGCTTATTTCCTGTACCACTTAGTACATCATTAACAGTACGTTTAGTGTTGTAACCAAAATAAATCATATAGATTGATTAAAATTAGGCCTTTCGTCTGTGGAGGATTCATGGCACAGCTGTTGGAAATTAGTACTCTTGGCACTCCTGTTCCAATCATCCTATTTCTACAACTGCCGTATAAAATGATCTTCAAGAATAGTTTTTTAAAAATTAAAAAACGTTTAAGTAATCTCTCAACCCAATGTGGGGCTCAAACTCACGACCCTGAGATCAAGAGCCTCCTGCTTTACCGACTGAGCCAGCCAGGTGCCCCAAGAATAGTTTTTAATCGTATGATTCCTATACAAAGCTTCTCAGTAAGTGTATTTTGTCTATAAAATTAAAGTCCATGTTCCTGACTCAGTATCCAGGGACTTGTGCATTTTATCCAGTCTGCTTTATAGTCTGTTTCCTCCACAATGACCTGAACTCAGTAACTAATTATTGAATAGTTGATGTAGATAATAAATGCAAAATAATAAAAAATAATAGCAGTTATTCTCACCTGTTTCCAGGTAAGGAAAGGCTAGTAGGTATGCCTGTATAGGGTGGCATTCATTATTTGGGAAATATTTATTGAAAAATAGCATCAGGGACAAGAATTCATAAACTCCATGTAAACCGTTTTTACTCTTCTTGTTGGCAGACCTATTTGGAAACTGAATAATAACCAGAAGGAAATTACTTGTGTATACTTAGTGGCATCACTTGACTACTTAGTAAGACTGATTACATTACTGTGTGCCCACAACATTGTTAGGATGGTTTATCAGTCTGGATGGCATGTGTTATTTTACAGTAACAACGCCCAAATCTCAGTGGCTTCAAATAACAAAGGTTTATTTCTCCTTGATTCTTCTTACATGTGAGTTATCTGGGGGCTCTGCTCTATGTTATCCTTGCTAAGGAATGTGGACAGATGGAACCTTAATCTCTGTCCTGTTGCTAGTTGCCACGATAAGAGTGATGGTGATAGGAGTGAATCACAGAAAGTGACTCGCAAAGATTTCTGTTTATATTTCATTGGCAAGAGCAAGTCATGACCATACCTAACTTCAAGATGATGGGCAAATATAAACTTATCATGTATCTGAAAGGAGAATTGGAATATCATGGCACAGTTTTAATGTTAACCACAGTTAGGCACTCTCCCATTGACATTTTTAAATAGTATTTTGTGATGCCTCACTCCCAGCTGACCATTATCTTTCATGGTTGACATTGTCTTTCTTTAGATAGGTTCCTTTGTTCATCAGCTGTTTATTAAGCACCCCCTATGTGCCAAGCACTTTTCTAGGTACAGTGAACATGATTCCTGCTGCCATGGAGCTCACAGTCTAGTTGGGAGGACATGAACGATTAGCAAATAAGCAAACTAATTTCAGATACTGATAATTGCTCTGGTGGGAAAAAAAAGTACAAGGTGCTGGTATAGAGAATGGAGGTGAGGTTGGGGTTATTCTTGATTGGGTGGTCAGGGAAATGCTCTTGGGTGGGTAACATCTGAGCTGAGAAGTAGTAGCCCTGGGAGTATATGGGAGGAATGTTTTAAGCAGAAGGAATGGTTTGGCCACAAAATGGAAATGAACTTGGTGTATTCAAGGATTGAAGTCCAGTGTGGCTAGAGGATTTAGGAGGAAACTGATACAGTCCAAGAGAGAAATGATGGTAGTTTGGTCTAGGATGGTGGTATCAGAAATGGAGAGAAATGAAGTTTGAGAATGTTAAAAAGGCAGAATCAACGGATTGGAGGTAGGGAATTTATGAAAAGAGAAAATAATGAATCATTTGGGGCTTTCAGCAACTGGGACGATGTTCACTGTATCTAGAAAAGTGCTTGGCACATAGTGGGTGCTTAATAAACAGCTGATGAACAAAGGAACTGAATAATTTACTGAATTAGGAACAGTTGAGAGGATCAGATTTGAGAGGATGGATATTAAGGGTTCTATTTTCAATATGTTAAGTTCAAGAATTGTTGACTGTGGAACGGACATCCACATGGTGCTACTCACAGGCAGTTGGTGATATGAGTTCAAACTTGAGGGGAAACATTGAGAGGGGCGATTTTTTTTTTTTAAATGAGGTTAATATGTTAAATTTGGTTACAGTTAAGTTTTAGACCTGGGTGTCATTATACCTTATTAAGGCAGTGTGATTCCTACGCTGGAAAAGGGTGTTCCCTAAGAGAAGGGGGCGTTTTCAAATTTCAACATATATTCTGATTTCGGCCCAGGGGACATAATGGTAAGAAACCACTGTAATGGATAGGGATATGTGGTAATCCTTGTAAGTGTTGGAGTGTAAGAAGGATTAAGAACTATTGTTATAAAAGGACCCTAGCATCATCTTTTGTTGATTTGTTGAATTCTCAAAGGGCAGTCTACCCTTTTAAGGTATACTCCCCCCTCACTGTTGACTTCAAAATTAGGCACAGGTGTTATAGATTGGTAACCTTAGTCCAAATCATGAAGATAGAACATTAAAATTAGTTTATATTAGCTTGTCTTTTTTGGAGTTGTATATCTTATTGGAATATCCTTTCATACATAGAGTCTTATCTAACTTGAAAGCATCAGAAATACCTTTAGTAGCTAAACAAGGGGTCAGAAAGGATCCTTAAGGTGATGTTGTCTTATATATGTATATATTTATATACATTTCTGAGTTTAAGAAGACAGTAAGAAAGGATTAGAGTATTTTTCTTCCCTATGAATATTTCCAGAAAAATACTCTAATTGAAATACTCTAATTTGAATATTCTAACAGGGAGAATAAGAGATATTCACCAAAACATGCTAAGATAATCATCTACTTGGCTTTAGAAACCCTAAGTCTTCCTAAAGATTCAGGTGTTTATGTAGCCATTTAAGAAGAGATGTATATTATACTATCAATACATTTTATTATTTTAAAAAAAATTTTTTTTATGTTTTTAAATTCGTTAACATACAATTTAATATTTCAGGTGTAGAATTTAGTGATTCATCACTTACAGCACTCAGTGCTCATCACAAGTGTCCTCCTTGATACCCATCACCCATTTAACCCATTTAACCCATCCCCCGCCCACCTCCCCTCCAGGGGCCCTCAGCTTGTTCTCTGTAGTGAAGAGTCTGTTGGGGGGGGAAATAAAGATTTTATTTTTAAGTAATGTCTGCACTCAACTTGGGGCTCGAACTCGCAACCCGGAGATCAAGAATCACACACTCTACCGACTGAGCCAGCCAGGCGCCCCACTATCAATACATTTTAATTTAGTTAAAAAATAATACTTGCATTTGATACAAAATTCAGAAAGTCCAAAAAGGAAAAGTCTCCCTCTCATCTCATCCCCCAGCCACACTTACCCTCTCTTTAGAAGTGATTTTTGTCCCCAGTTTCTTCCTTTCAAAGATATTCAGGGACTATACAGGCACTCACTCACATACACATTTTGTTTGTACGTAAGTTTTAACATTTTTCTGCACCTACCCCTGCCCTGCACACTTTCCAGTGTAAGGCATTGAAAAAATTAAGTCTGTAGGTCCACAATTACTGGTAAAGGTGACGAGAATTCTCAGTTCTCAGAATTCAGCTTTTTTCCCCCATTATTAATACCGGTTCCTTAATGTAGTATATTCAGTGGACTTAATTATTTAAAATAAGGAAGAGGTGGTGGGAATGGTAATTCCCACATAGCATCAGTTTTATAATTTTCATTTCAGGGTAATTCAGTCATAAGAGAGTTGGAATTCAGTTTGGTCTAATTGATTGAAATGATGTATTATTATTCTTGTACCCATTGAATCTCCAAAAATCTGTATTTTCATGCTTGATCTGCCTTCCTGAATATGACATTATTTCTCAAACCAGCCTTCCATGGATGGTGGACTGAATTAATAGATGTTGTGATGAATCAGCAAATAAAAAACCCTTGTGGTTTATTCCAGGTTCTAGGGGCTTTTAGTCGTTCTGAACATGGAATCAGAATAAGGGTACTTAGTTTTATGATTTGAGTGATAATATCAGGCTCTGATAACTTGGTAAATCCATTTCCTCAAGTAGGAATAAACCTAGCAAGTGCATTAGACATCCAGGAATTTGATGGGACACCATTTCCCTGGAGGCTGCATGAATAAGCACTGCTTATACTTGTTTCTGTGCTTCTTTTTCTTCTTCTCTATTGTTATTCACCTCTTGCCCACCAAGCCATGACCCATGTAACAGATATTCTTTCAAAATGTTAACCCTCAATCAGATTCGAATCTAGACGGGATTAAAAGGCTCCAAACAGGTCAACAGAATGTATCGTTTTTCTACCAAGATATTAGTGTTTCATTTAGTTTCTAAACAGCACATTAGGGATGCCTGGGTGGCTCAGTCCGTTAAGCGTCTGCCTTTGGCTCAGGTCATGATCCCAGGGTCCTGGGATTGAGTCCCACATTGGGCTCCTTGCTCAGTAGGGAGCCTGCTTCTCCCTCTGCTTGTTTCTCTCCCTGCTTGTTTTTTTTTTTTTAAGATTTTATTTATTTATTTGAGAGAGAGAGAATGAGAGAGAGCACATGAGAAGGGGGGAGGGTCAGAGGGAGAAGCAGACTCCCTGCCGAGCAGGGAGCCCGATGCGGGACTCGATCCAGGGACTCCAGGATCATGACCTGAGCCGAAGGCAGTTGCTTAACCAACTGAGCCACCCAGGCGCCCTCTCTCCCTGCTTGTGCTTGCTGTTTCTCTCTCTCTCTCTGACAAATAAATAAAATCTTTAAAAAAAATAGCACATTAACAATGCCATTCACTTTGTCACTTTTTGAGTACAGTGTTGCAGTCTTTGTAAGCCACCTCCCCCTTGTCCAAATATACCTAAGAAAAGAATGTCACCTTTGGGAAATCATGGAATCATTTTTTTAATCTGGCTTGATATTAAAGTATCTTTTTTAGTCCTTATGATAAATTGTAACTGCTCTGCACTAGGTCACATAATCTGTTCAGCCCAACATTTGTTTTGATCATCTGTTATAGTTATGAAAATAAATTTAACACCTTGATTAAAATTTAGTGATACCCTCATTGAGAACACTAGGTGAATCCTACTGGACTAGAAGCTGTTGTTACTCTGTAAAATGACTTTTTTTAGATTTATTTGTTTGGCAGAGAGCCCACGTGCGCACAAGCAGAGGGAGTGTGGCAGGCAGAGGGGGAGGCAGGCAGAGGGAGACCAGGAGAGGTAGGCTCCCCATGGAGCAGGACCCTGGAATCATGACCTGAGCCAAAGGCAGATGCTTAACCGGCTGAGCCACCCAGGCACCCCTAAAATGATGCTTTAAATATCTTTGCTTTAAGCCACTCTCTTCTATTTCATAATTTAACTCAAAGAGCAATTTTTCCTCCTAAACTATTTGATAAATCATCAAGGATATTGCCACACTTAACATATTGTATTACAGTGGCTTCTCTGTGTTTCTCCCGCTATAAACGTGGTATAATGAGGATTTTGCAATAGGAAAAGTTGGGAGGCTTAAAGGTATGAGCAAAAATGAGGCAGGAAACTACTAGTTGCCATGATGTAGCTGTATATAACATCAAAATTCTACATTGACGTGATTCAGGTCGCTGAGTTTTATAATTTTACAATTCTTTTGTGTTCCTTTACATAACTTGAGAATTTGTGTGTTTCAAGGCCTAAGAAACTTGAATTTCCATCATCTTATTAATGTATTGTCTTATGCTAAAAAGAAATTTCTGTAAAATGTAATTTTTCTTACTGTAGAAAATTGATACAGAAAAATAAGCTGAAGAAAATGATTCAACCTTAAAACTGTAGAAAAATGAACAGGAAAAAGATTCTACTGTGATACCACTCTTTAGAAAGAACTTTTGTCCTTTCAGTCTCTTCTTTATTTTTTTCCTGCGCTACATGTACACATACACAGAAACATGTAACACATGTAGGAAACTGGTATTAAAATTTGCTGACACCACAAAGCATGTTTCTTAACACTAAAGGCAGCTTGCTTCATCAGTGATGTTTATGTATAACTTAACGATAGCTAACATTTACAGAGTGATTAACCATGTGCCAGACATTGTGGCAGTTGGATTATTTTATTTAATCTTCACAACACTACTCTGAAAATAGGAGGTTAAGTAATTTGCCTACAATACATAATTAGTAAATGGTTAAAGCAGGACTCAAACCCAGAGAATCTGACTCTAGGACTTATGTCACCCTGTTAAAACATACAGCCACGTCCTTTCAGTTCAGTCACCTAAGAAAAGTACAACTTCATATTACTTCTTTCAGATGCAAACTAAAACATAATCTTATTTATTGTCTGTCAAATTTTCAAAGTTAAAAATTCATAATACAGAATCTTCTATCATCAAGGGTGCCGATTAGTGGTCATTGCCCACCTCTGTCGGCAGGAGCGTGGATTGGAGGGCGGCTGTCCATCTGCCCATTTGCCAGGCTTACATAGTTGCCCAGTTTAGTAAATGCAGCAGTTTAAGATAGAAGTTTAAAAGCATTGTTTTGGGGCGCCTGGGTGGCTCACTCAGTTAAGCATCTGCCTTCTGCTCAGGTCATGGTCACAGGGTCCTGGGATCGAAACCTGAATGTATCAGGCTCCCTGCTCAGCAGGGAACCTGCATCTCCCTCTGCCACCCCCCTTGCTGATGCTCTCATTCTCTCTCTGTCAATATTTATTTGACAGAGAGAGACAGCGAGAGAGGGAACACAAGCAGGGGAAGTGGGAGAGGGAGAAGCAGGCTTCCCTCGGAGCAGGGAGCCCGATGCGGGGCTCGATCCCAGGACCCTGGGATCACGACCTGAGCCAAAGACAGATGCTTAACGACTGAGCCACCCAGGCGCCCTAATAAATAAAATCTTAAAAAAAAAAAAGAGCATTGTTTCTATGAAAACTAATTGGAATGCTTTAGATATACTAGATGAAGGCAAGTGACTCAAAAACTTGGTTATCAACTTGGGTGTAGCTTACAAAGCTAAAGATAAGTGAAGTAAAACCATAACCATTTAGAATTTTGTACTGATCCTGCTTTGTGAGTGGCATTAGTTCTTGGGCAACTTGAAAGAAACCCAAATTAGAAATCATAGATGATGCATATGCATTATTTTAAGGTACATGTGTACATCCCTCTCTGTTTTAAATGAATCCTCATTTTAAATGATTTTTTTTTTTTTTAAAGATTTATTTATTTATTTATTTATTTGAGAGAGAGAGAGAGAGCACATGAGAGGGGGGAGGGTCAGAGGGAGAAGCAGGCTCCCTGCCGAGCAGGGAGCCCGACGCGGGACTCGATCCAGGGACTCCAGGATCATGACCTGAGCCGAAGGCAGTCGCTTAACCAACTGAGCCACCCAGGCGCCCCTTAAATGATTTTTTGACTAAAAATCACCACTCCCAGTCACAATGTGAAAGGGCTTCTGTCATATATTTGAAGAGCTCAATAATAATATTTTTTGACCCAGTCATGAGCTTATCTAGAGGAAATAATCAATTTTGTACAAATATCTATGTCCATCAAAGTATTTTCTGAAATAGCAAAAATAAAAATAATATTCTTTTTTTTTTTTTTTTTTTAAAGATTTTTTTTTTTT